>NW_018164718.1:1526867-1541672 GCF_001263595.1 Phalaenopsis equestris | reverse complement strand
TACATATAAATACATACATAGAGAGAAAAAAATACATACATACATACGTTTATAAATACATACATACATGCATATATATATGTGTGCGTGCGCCACAAACTTATTTTAGTTGGTCCGACATCTGCTTGTCAGTTGTAAGTCCTCTCTGGCCTAGGGTTCGAATCCCCCCGAGTGTATGATGTGTAGGTGTTAGGTGAGTAGTTATTGTTGCGTGTCAACAGATTCGCGACAATAGAGTGATATTTAATGTCTTAGCATTGCACGAAATATATATAGACACACACACACACACATATACATACATATATAAAGATACTATTACACATATACATATCTATATTTATACATACATATACAGACATGCATATGTATATACATACATGCATGCATGCATATATATATATATATATATATATATATATATATAATCTGTGTGTGTGCACGCTCTTATATTTAATAATATAGAAAAAAAGAGGAAAAGATCTGAATCTCTTGTATTTGCTGACGACGACACTAGTCTCACCCAAAAATAAGGAACAACCAATACACCATCAACAATTCCTTATCTTCCAACATGGATCATGAGGTGTGTCACAAATCTCAAGATAATTTTTTGTCTAATAAATGTTCAAACGTCAATTAAAAATCATTGAAAACTTTAATTTCAGTAAAGTTATATTTAAACTAACAAGCTTATATAGAGTCACGTGTCTCGATGAGATGAACCAACGAGCTCAAGATCACTCAATTTTGACATCATTAAGATACTAAAATATCCATAAAATTCCGTCCATTAAAGAGAATCTCTAGGTCATCCGATGGAGTGATCCTGATTCATTTTATTTTGTGTGTGTGTGAGCGCACATGCTCTTATGTTTAAGAATATAGAATAAAAAAGAGCAAAAGATCCAGATCTCTTGTATTTTCTGATGACGACACTAGTCTCACCCAAAAATAAGGGACAACCAATGCGCCATCAACAATTCTTTATCGCCCAACATGGATATCGATGTGTGTCACGAATCTCAACATAATTGTTTGTACAATAAATGTTCAAACTTCATTTAGAAATCATCCAAAACTCTGATTTCAGTATAGTTACAGTTAAAATAACAAGTATATCGAATCAAACATCTCGATAAGATGAACTAATGAGCTCAATATCACTCAATTTTTACATCATAAAGTTACTTAAATATCCATAGAATTCCTTCTAATAAAGGGAATCTCTTGAGGTCGTTTGATGAAGTGGTCCTGATTCTTTTTTTATTTGTAAGGAAACCTCTCTCAGACTCTATAAATAGAGCACTACCCCCTTTATGAAATAAGAGGAGGACTTAGGTAGTGAATAGAATGAAGCTTGAGACATGGAGGAGAAGAAGCTGAGGTTCAGTGTTCCACACTGAAGGTCCAACAAACACCACCTACTCCTACAACCACTGACCACCACCAACTACTCTCAACCACCATTCGTCAGCAACTGTCAACCGCCGTTGGCTACCTCAGGTTTATCACAACAATGACCCTTGAGGAATAACAATGTGTGTTGCAGAATTCTGGCAAATTTTGTGGAGCAACAAAGCACTACATAGAGTAAAAACCACCCTTGTGGAGTAATAAAGCTTCCTACGGAGCAACACACTTTAAAGATGATGTAACAATACACCCTAAATATGGTATAACAACAACCCAAAGATAATCCAACACGTACATCACATACAATATAACAACACACCAATGATTGTGTAACAACAGATCTTGAAGACACTGTAACAACGCATCCTGTATATAATGCAGTGAAACGCCCTACATACGGTGTAATGATGCCTTCCAAAGATGGTGTACCAACGCACCCCAAAGATAGTATAATAATGTTCAAATAGGATGCAATGCACACTAAACATAGAATATAATAATAATTTCTAAAGAAAATGTTATAATGCACGCCAAAGATGGTGTAACAATGTATCCTGAATACGATATAACGTTTTGCTCCGCATACGGTGCAATGACAAATTTTGATGATGGTGTACCAACCTTCAATAAATACTTTCAACCATCATACTTATCATATGATAACTTACTTCGAACTCATAATACTCTTCTTACAACCTACTACTATGTTCTATGTGATCAACTATAACCTACATGATCCAATTCTCATGCAACTCCTAACTTTGGTCTCTGAGGCCTACGGACGACCTATGCGACCAACTACGACCTACATGACTCACATATCTCAGCTTTTGTGTTCAACTAATGCTATTGAAACAACTATCTACGACCCATATGATCAACTACTAACACGACTTTTAACTATGACCTCTATGACAAGTTGACGTTACAACTACAATCTACAACATTCATGATGGACTGCAACCTTCATAGCAATTAATTATGACCTTCGCGACCCATTTCGACTATTGTTACTGAAATATTGTTGTGCATTACCTTCACAATTTCAACTTCCTTGAACTAGGAGAAAAGTGGGCATGCATGCGTATTCTTCATTACAAAATGAATTATTTCAACTGAACAAGGCCCCGTGTTTTTCCTCTTCTTGAGAATTTTCTATGTAAAAATTTATGGTGTCTCCACCTCTCACATTAATTACCCGGGAGTGCGTTGGACTTTCGTCCAATGCTGAGACATTAAATTATTACTCTAATATCGTTCGGCACACATCAATTACTACTATAAAATGGTACTGTATGAATACAATTTTGGAATTCAAACATAATGACATCCTATGCAACAAAAAATTATAAATTTCATTTATTTATATGATATGAATGTCGCATGCAAAAACCAAGCTACTCTAAAACCCCACGAGTTGAAGTTGAGGGAGAAAACCACCTAAGCCAGCTATGACCTTTGGCTTTAGCGCTGGATATTCATGAACCTGGCAAATCAGCCTAAAAAAATTAAGATTTTTATTTACACAAAGACCCATATAATAATGAGCACTTGCATATATACCACCAAATTTCTAATATTTACATATCCATCACCTAAACGTTATAACTTCTTACATTTATACCACCCAAATCTTTCATATCATAACACAAATGCCACTACTTTAACTTTTTAAAAATGAAATCCTTTTCATGCACAAATAAAATGACAAATGTAAGAAATTACAAATATTTATTTACATACGCAGCTATGTTGCTCAGGATTATCAGTTTTATTATGTGAAATTGGAGATCGCTATTTGGGATTTGCCAAACATGTTAGGGATAGGATGGCTTGGATTGCTGGAGAAATATTTGCCTACGTAAGACGTACGTATACGTCAGGTAGGTTACAGGGAGTGTATTGTGGGTTATATCCGTATTACACCCCCTGTAGCCTCTCTATAATCTACCTGTAACCTACATGTAACTTGAAAATATATGAAAACATAAGCGCGGAACTTACTAGTTACATGTAGATTACAAGTATGTTACATGGGGTATAACACAAATAAAATCATGTAACCTACATGTAACTTGAAAATATATGAAAACAGAAGCGCGGAAATTACTAGTTACATGTAGATTACAAGTAGGTTACATGGGATATAATGCAAATAAAACCATTATTACCCTCTCTGTAACCTACCAGTAAGGTAGTCCAAACCATGCTTTAAAAAAAAAAGGGGTCATTTACATATATAACACCTAATTTCTATGTATTTACATATCTAACACTTAAATTTTACCTTTTACATTTACACCACCTAAATCTTTTATATCACATAAAAAGTATCACTATTTTAACTCTTATAAAGTTTGGGTGTTAGATATGTAGGTACATAAGAATTAAGTGATTTGTATGTAAATCTTCCAAAAGAAACCTTCATCTTTTCTCATATGGGATTAATTAGGTCTTATAATAAAAAATAAAATATGAAAATTATTATATTTTCATAATTATTGTAATTAAAAATCTGTTTTTTTAATAATTTAAATGGTTTTATTTGATAAATATATAAGTGAAGAAATGCTATAAGATTTATTGAAGTTATTTTCAGCCAATTAAAAATTTCATAAATGCAAAAAAATTTACAAGTCCACATTGCTATAACCCAATTTAGTGTGCGTTTGAAGCAGCTTGTGCTTATCCATATAAGCCGCTTACCTGAAAATGCGGACCGCGGGGTTCCACCTGCATGCCGCGTTCAATGTAAAAACCAACTGCGTTCTTGGATAAGCTGCTCAAACGCAAGTTTCCAAATTGCGAGACAACGTTTCCAAACGCCGTCGCAGCGAATAAGCTGCCCCAAACGGAGCAATTATTTGGAAGAAGAGAAGTCTAAAGGAGGAGACGCCTTGATATTTATATGGAAACCTTAAAAAAGAGAAAAATATCACGGGACTTGACACAGCTAAAATAATGCACAATGTGATTTAAGTATATTGACCAACACTTCTCTTGAATTAGAGAAGATACAATGTTAATGGACAATGATAGTTCAATAATAATAGTTTTAATCTGGCTGTGGTAAATGTAGTTTTTGGCCATAACAACGATAACAAACCTCAATTGTCGTAGTCGATTGCTATGGAGACAGTAGTATGTCATGCAGGTTGTAGAAGGTAGCTGTAGCACCAGCTTGTTGAATAGGTCATAAATGAAAGTCGTTGGTAGCTTCATGAGTGTCTATTGGTCACCAAGTCTGCAACAAAAAGATTCTAATGATAACAATTGGGCATGTAATACATAGTAGGGAGCTGCAATAACATCTATAGACCACAAAAATTAGATTAGTGAGCTGCATGAGCTATGAGTCACACTAGTCATAGTTGGTCATGTGGGCTGTAGTGGTGAGCTGCGATAATGTTCGCAAGCCAATAAAGGTCGGAGTTTGAAGCTACATGAGCTGTGTACCACATAGTTTGTAGTTAGTCACATAGCTCCTAGTGGTGAGCTGTAATAACGTTTGTAGGCCATAAAGGCTGAGATTGAGAGAGTTGTATGAGCTGTGAGCTAGATTGTTAGTAGTTGTCACTTAGGCTATAGTGGTAAGCCGTAATAACGTCTGTAAGTCATAGAAGAGTTGGAGGCTGCATGAGATGTAAATCATGTAGATCATAGTTGGTCACATATGTTGTAGTGGAAGGACGTAGTAGTGACCGTTGACCACAAAAGTCGGAGTCGGTAGTTACATGAGCTGTGAATAACGTAGGCTGTAGTTAGTCACATAGGTTGTAGTGATGTGCCACAATAACTCCTGTAGGCCATAGAGGCCAGAGTTGGAAGTCGCGTGAGCTATGCGCCACGTAAGTTGCAGTTGATCACATATGTTATATTGGTAGCTTCAATGATCTAGAGGAAGCTGTCGTATCATGGGTATGTCGGTCATAAGCTACTGCGATAAAAAATTATTATTAGATCTTCAATACAACAATATTCATTACCCCACATTGAGAGTAAATTGCTACATTGAATTCATGGTGCTTCATTATACTGTATTTGTTGTGTCCTTACACATACTTTGGGGTGTGTCATTACACCACAACATATGTCGTTGCTCCAAAAGGTTCACCGATGATAATGGGCAAGTTGTGGCTGGTCGACAACAATCGATAATGATCAGTGGCTACGGGAGAAGAAAGTGTTCGTCGGGTCTTCATTCTAGCTCTAGAAATTGGCTCCTCTTATTTTTCAAATCCAGATCCTTCGTTCTTGAGGGGAGTAGGACTTCCTTTATAAATGAGAAAAGAATTTGGACCACTTCATCGGATGCCCCAGATAAATTACCATAATTGAACGACGTATTGTGGACATTTAAGTGTCTTAATGTTATCAAAATTAAGTAAATTAAGTGATCTTGGACTTGTTAAATGCTAGATTTGACTATAAGTTTGTCAGATTTGGAATTTATTGGATCTTCTAATCAGCCAACCAAAATTTTTTAATGTGGTTTAATGGCTTGATTCGTTCTTAATTTGATTCAGATTAGACCAATTTTAGTGTCATTCTGTTCATTTTGTCGAGCCGCTCAGTTTAATTCTAATTTTGCTGAAATCAGAGTTCTTGTTAGTTTTTAGCGTGAATATGAATATTTGTTACTAAAAAATTTCTCTTAGGTTGATGCTAATCGCCTCAAAACTCATTTCAAGTGACAAAAGTTGTTGACGAAGTATCACTGGACTTGCTATCATTGCTCAATATGTTCATTTTCTATCCCACATAGCCGAATCATTGCTTAGAAATTTCACCATTTACTACTCTTATATGTTACTGTTAGGATGTTCCGCGTGTTAGCTTATGCCCCTCTTTATAAATTTAGAACTCAGCTACCGATTATATATGTATATATATATATGTATGTATGTATGTATGTATATATAATAATTATATAATTAGTTTGGAAATTTAATTTTATAGAAATTTAAATATATAAAATTAATATATAATATATTTATAAAATTAATATATAATAAATTTATAAATTAAAGATATAAAATTATTGAAAATTTATATATAAGATTGAACCTTGCGCTGCCATATAATTTATTGTTGGATAGAATGCACCGAATCCAATGTATTTGATTTGCTATATGGATAGAATGAGCACCGAATCCAAAGCATTTGATTTTTATTTTTAATTTAATTTTTTTTCCAGAAATATTTGAAAATTATAAAATTTGGTCAAATAAAGCCATCCTTGTTCATATAAAAATAACAATGGAAGATTTACATTATCTCTCAATTCCAATGTATTTATATATCTAGCATTAGGGCTGTAAACGAGCTCATGTTTGGCTCGTGTTCGGTTCGTTCAAATTATTCGTGTTCGAAATCGGCTCGTGAACAGTGTGTTCTTGTTCGACTCGAAATTGACTCGTTAAAATTAAACTGAAAAAATAAATGTAAAGTGCTGGATTCGAGCCTAAATCAAATGAATATAAAAAAAGATGTATAACCACATTACCAAACGAGCAATTACGTTTTAAAGTTAGTTATAAATATATATAATATATTATTATATATATAATTATATATATTTTTAATTTCGAGCTAAAACAAGCCGAACACGAGCGAACAAAGAGCTGTTCGTGCTCCGCTCGTTTATAATTCGAGCTTTAAAAACTTCTTCGTGTTCGACTCGTTTATTCGTGTTCAGCTCGTTTATAATTCGAGCTTTAAAAACTTCTTCGTGTTCGACTCGTTTACTTAACGAACGAGCCGAACACGAGCTACTTAACGAGACAAACACGAGCTGTTCGCGAACAATGAGCTTTTTTTACAGCCCCATCCAGCATCAAAATCTATATATTTTATATAAACATAATAATATTTTTGACATGATATAAAACATTTAAATGATAAAAATATAAAAAAAACAAAAAAAAACTTAGAAGTTTGACATATAAATACAAAAGAATGGTTAGAGACAAGTGACGTTGGTCTGAGATGGAGTGAATTGAATTATTTATTGCTTACGCTGATGATAAATGGCTCTATATGTAATGTTTTGGCTGCAAATGGGGAAATGGAGTGGCGTAATAAAATTAAGTTGTACGACGAGGACAAAATTACAATAAAAAAGCTTATCATGATTGGAATAAAGATAAGCAAAAAAATGTAGAAATTTTATTTTATTTTTTGTTTAGGGTTTTGAATTTTATGCATAATGCAATGCCAAAATTTTTTGTATGGAGTGATTTTTGTGTACATTGTCCCTGGATAATGCTGGGTTCAGGCAATGGCCGCGATACACTTAATCACGATTTTTTTTGAAATCTCTCTTTATCGTGATCGGAGAATCGCTGCCGTTGTCCGGATGCTGCCCTGCGTCCAGACAACAAACGTAAAAAATTTTCTTAAGAAAGACGGCCAAAAAGTAGTAAAAAGAGTACTTTTATTTTAAGGGAGGCCCCGTTAGGAAAATAAAAGCCACGATTTGCCATTTCATTATATTCGAATAAAAATTACAATCAAAGGCACCAAGCTAAAGAATGAAAAATAAAACAAAATAGAATTAAAAGAAAAACACTAAAAAAAGAAAGTGTGATTAAAATGGGCTCAAGAGCATCAAATTTCAAAAAAAAAATAATCTATAGCTCGCTCCCAATCTATCCAAACCAACTCATCAACGAAACTACGAAGACACATTTTCATCACTAAGGGGATAACAGGACAACAATTTTAGCAAGAATAACCAAATTCATAATAGGAGCGATTGCACGAAGCAGAGTCATACATAAAGACGGCTAGATCAAAAACATAAAAGACAACAAAAAAATAAAAAACCCAAAAGTGAAGCAACTGAGCCATGGGCATCTGAACCAAAGTTCAAGTGCAGCATATTTCAGTAGAAAGAAATTAGTAGATATCATGATGAAAATATTTTTAAAAATCCTAATAGTAAAAAAAAAAAAAAAAAAAAAACCTTCCCTAAATAGTAAATGGAGGTTGAAGGCTTATTTAAGGCCAAGGACTCTTTAAGGGTTTTATTTTTCACATGCATCCAATTTTAAATTGTTGGTTGAGGGCTTAAACTATCATTCCAAAAACCCTAACATTAAGGTTTTACGTTTGCATTGTTTGTGTTTGAGGTTAAATGTGGTCAAGTATATAAAAATTTTTTTATATCTCTCTCGCTAAAGGAATAACTGTTAAATAGGGCGGAAACCCGAAGGTCATTTGACAATCAAATTTTTTTTTTTTTTACATAACGATTGTATTTAACGCTGAGTGCTTTCAGACGGTATCGCCCGTCAGTTTATAACATATTAATAATAATTAATGTTCGAGTTAATTGCCTTTATTAATGAATTAAAAGCCATTGGGCAACTACCAAAAACCAACATTTTTTATTTCCCTGCTGTGCGTGTGTGATTTGAAGCCAACCGATAAACCCTGGTTCGAGTTTTTTCCAAACTCCATTTTTCCTCGCATTTCTTAGGCAACTACCAAAAACCAACATTTTTTATTTCCCTGTTGTGCGTGTGTGATTTGAAGCCAACTGATAAACCCTGGTTCGAGTTTTTTTCCAAACTCCATTTTTCCTCGCATTTCTTATTTCAAATATAAGGTATCATCCATTCAATCATTCCCCCTTTTTTTTTTATTATTAATTTTAAGAGTTAGATTTAATGTATTTTGAGATTTGAATGTTTTGGAGAAATCCAAAAATGTGATGGGTCCGTTTGGGGCAACTTATAAGTGCGGGCGGTGTTTTCACAACGCCGCCGTACCGTTTAGTTCGCGTGTTTTGCCTGTTTATCCGAAACTGCATTTGGGTTTTTAAACTAAACGTAGGCCGCGGGGGTCGACCCGTGGGCCCCTAAAACGCACAAGCTGCCCCAAACGGATCCTTAGTTCTCTACCATTTTGATAATGTATCTCATTGTTGAATGCATACAAGTCAACTCCTAGGCATTTCCATATCTAGCACCTAAAATTTGAAGGGAAATTTGCATACTTAACTGTTGTTAGTGCTACGTGTTAAAATTGTTAGTAGTGTTATTTTTGATGCGATATTAAAGTTTTTAGTGCTACGTGTTAAAACATAAAAGTTTAGGTGTTCTTACGTAAATAAATAAGAATTGTGTGCTATGTATGTAAATGCTCTTTTTTAAAGGGCAATTCTTATGTATTTATATATCTGACACCTAAACTTTCTTATTTACATACATGATATTTTGGTGCTTTAAACCTATGAATACAAAATTGCATTTTTTTTTGCTAAAAAGTGGTAATAATATTATTTTTTATGTGATATTAAAGTTTAGAGTGTTATCTATGTAAGTATGAAAGTTTAGGTTTGAGATATATAATATATATATATAAATTGTGTGCTATCTATGTAAATGCCCCTTTTTAAAGAGAAATTTACATACCTAGCACACAATTCCTTTGTATTTATGCATCTGACACCTAAATTTTCATATTTACAAGCAAGTGATTGGCCTAATTTTAAATTATTTTTAATATTTATAATACCCAAAATTTTCTTATCATATGTGCGACGGTATATATGTAAAAATTGAAATTTTGATGTTAGATTTATAAACAGATAAACATTGAGTGTTTCATTTTCAAATGTGTGGTGAGGTATATGCAATTTGTGTTGTATATATGTAAGTCACTTAGTAGCTATCAGCTCGTTATGATTTTTGAGCAGGAACATATTTAAATTGTCAAATTTGAGACGACTCATTTCTATTCTAGCTGACAATATCAACCCAGCCTAGACACAGATTGACTGCTTTTAATGAATTCTCTTATAAAATATATAAGCTACATATGAATATTCACACTATAGGGTCATAAATGTATAATAGACTATATCCGAATAGAAAAGAACTCGTTTACGTGTTCTTGAACGGTTTTGAGTTCTTTGTGTAAGCAACATCTTGACTTCCGACTTACTCATATGAGGGTACTTTTTAATGCCCATGTTCAAAACGTAAAAAGCGATTATACTTAAATTTTGATGAAGTCAAGTATTATTTATACCGCAGGGGTTACCAGCTAGATAATGGTTTCGATCTCACATGGTGAGTTTGAACTTATCATTTACACTTATGTTTGTCATTCAATTAGTTCCGCTCCTTCAATGACATGTGATCCTTCATTTGAGTTCGACTCGAGTAAAATTATAAAAATAGTATTCAATGGATCAAAATTATGTTGTCTCTCTTAAGAAAAAAAAAAGAGACAACATAATTTAGTCCTTCAGTCGAAGTGCATGAGCTCCCACTCATTTTTCGTATACATCATTGCAAATGAGAGGGATGGAACATCATGAGCTCCCACTCATTTTTCGTATACATCATTGCGAATGAGAGGGATGGACCACTTGAATTTTTTCGAGTTGAATTTTCTTAAAATAAATTTAGGATAATCTAAATTTTAGTTTCAATAATTGTATAGTTAGTTAAATATTTCAATTGGACGAATCCATCAATACCATAAGTGATCCAATTCAAACACTTGAAGTGCTGACGTTTTCAAAATATTAATTGAATGACCAAATAATTTCCTTCAGTCGAAGTGCATGAGCTCCCACTCATTTTTCGTATACATCATTGCGAATGAGAGGGATGGACCACTTGAATTTTTTCGAGTTGAATTTTCTTAAAATAAATTTAGGATAATCTAAATTTTAGTTTCAATAATTGTATAGTTAGTTAAATATTTCAATTGGACGAATCCATCAATACCATAATTGATCCAATTCAAATACTTGAAGTGTTGACATTTTCAAAATATTAATTGAATGACAAAATAATTTTTAAATTTTATGGGTTTATGATCAAAACAAGCTTCTTAACAAGAATAATCTATCGATATCATAATCGATTAATTTTTTACATTATTAATGTATTCAAATATTTAAAAATTTTATTGAGCTTAACTGAATCAATATGGGCCATTTAAAAGGGTAATTGAGATTTTGACTAAATGTATTCAAATTTTACCCTTAAAAAGGTCTAAATACGGTCCGTATTCTTTTCATGGAAGAGTGAATGATTGAAGGAGATTGCTCAAAGTCTTCTTGGAGCTCCACTCGGCTAGTGTTTTTAGATCATTGATTAAAAATTTTATTGAGCTTAACTGAATCAATATGGGCCATTTAAAAGGGTAATTGAGATTTTGACTAAATGTATTCAAATTTTACCCTTAAAAAGGTATAAATACGGTCCGTATTCTTTTCATGGAAGGGTGAATGATTGAAGGAGAGTGCTCAAAGTCTTCTTGGAGCTCCACTTGGCTAGTGTTTTTAGATCATTGGTGCATGACTATAACCATAACTATAATACCATCAACAAACTATCGTAGCCCTACATTGCCATCATATTGTAGCTGTCGAACTATCAACATTAAACCATCATCATTCAACCAACATAACAAGTAAAGCTTAAGCTCATGATGTTGAAAATACCCTTCAAATTTCTATTTAAAAATACTACTAATAAAGCCCTACTTAAAAATACCCTAAATTTTTTTTATAGTTTAATAATTTGAGTTATGTATATACATTTTATTATTATTATTATTGTTGTTGTTGTTAAACAATTTAAATTGTTTATTATGAAATTATCAACAAAGCAAACTTATATCATTAAAAGAAACTCAAACTCATGATGTCGAAAACCAAAATTTCTATTATATTTTTTAATATTTTGTGTTCTCAAATTGAAAGATCCTTTTAAGTTCTAACCATGCAATTCAAAGCAAAACTAGTAAAAGGGAAACATTTTTTTCTAAAACTAATTTTAATCTCAGATATGCTCCAACTTCAAATAAGGCTAAATTTATGATTAACAAAATTTACTTCATTCAAAGTTTTAAGGTGACATTCATATTGATATCCAATGATTTATCACACCTTTTAACTTCTTGAAACTAAAATTTTTCACACAAAATACCTTCAAAAGCAAATATTTATTTTTCCAATTACAGAGACTTTGACATAAACTATAGATGACGATGATACACCATCTAAATATCCATTCAATTGGACATTGTTCTTTAGCCTTTATTTGTTTTTTTTTTCTTTGGAGTTAAATTTAAGTGACAAATTGGATGTCATATTTTTGAACTTTGAATGACCCAAGATGAAGAACATGAATAATAGTATTGAGAATTTACCGAATAATAAAAAAATTCCAAATTAGTGATGCTTATATTCTAATCAAGCATCTTGTTAAGAAAAATCTAATCATTGGAGCACTTGAATATTCAAAAAATATCATACAATAAAAGAAACCAATATAATCAATTTGATTGAGCATTTTAGAATTTAATTACAATCTCCTAATTATGATTATTTGATCATCATCTCCCAATTGTATGGTTTTGACCACCATTGGTTGGCAAAGATCTTATACTATCATTAATCAACCATAATTTCATAACTATGTTCACCTGGTTATGGTCTCTATACGACTATTGTGCAACTAAAATTTTAAGACTACAATCACCAAATTATTGTCTCATAATCACTATCAATTGTCCTTATTAATACCCACTTGCCTTATTACTTTATATCACTTATGAGACTGCTGCAAACCATCAACTTCAAGGCTGATGCATTCTATCAACATCTCCATCACTTATAAGGTTGATTTTTTGACATCTATCAACTTTGTTGCTTGCCATTACAAAAATTTCAATGATGACCATCATAATTTATGCGATGTATGTCATCAACTCCAATTCCAACCAATATTTTTCTAAAAATCGCTTTTTGTAGTTCATTTATGCTAGTTCTCTTTCATTTTCCTGTTGATGAGAAAATCCTTTTTATGTGTGAATAATCGAGGTCCCTTTCTAGATTACAAGAAAAAATTTGAAGAGTTGGCACATTGCTTTATATAATATTTATGTTCTAAAACAAGTAAACACATAGTTAAATAGAATCATCAACTTTTTAGGAAATATAATCTTATAAAATATCTAATAAACCTTTTTTTAAGTTCATTAGATAACATATGAATTCTACAGTTCTCCAATACCCAAAGAAATAATCCTCATCATGGATAATGTACTCAAACATAGATTCAAGCCATTTCATGGGATATTTTGATCTATATATTTATAAATGATATTTTAGACTAATGTTCAATGGC
Organism: Phalaenopsis equestris; assembly: GCF_001263595.1. NCBI lineage: Eukaryota > Viridiplantae > Streptophyta > Magnoliopsida > Asparagales > Orchidaceae > Phalaenopsis > Phalaenopsis equestris. The sequence goes on along the minus strand of NW_018164718.1, from coordinate 1,528,098 downwards.
TTCATGTATATGACCAATATTTGACCCAATTATCTTTTGGTACAGAAAAGTCTCTCTATTATTAAAAAATATAATTTATTTATATGTTGTAAACAATAAATATATAATAAATATTATTGTATTATCAAGAAAAAATGGAAAAAGATTTCATGCAATTTATCTTTAGAAATGATATCTTAATATCTAGGCTGTTTTCTCGGTTCTTTTTAATGACTTAGAGTCGCCAACTTATTATTTATATGTTGTCGCATAATTCTTTTATTCGAATAAATCTCCCACCCAAATCATATCAATGATTCAAAAATGAGAGAAATTGAAATAATGATATATGATAATAAATAAACAAACAAATAAAAAGAAACAAACAGAAAACTTATATATGAGTAATCCTTGTGTGATGGGTCGAGAGCATAAGGTCGAACAAGATTAGATCTAAGTATCTTGAAACATAAAGCCCACAAAGTGAATCCCTACATAAGTCTCATAATCAGAGAACCAAAAAGAATATTTTTATTCTTGGGTCAAGATACCCAGACAGATCTAAGTATCTTGAAACATAAAGCCCACAAAGAGAATCCCTACATAAGCCTCTCATAATCAGAGAACCAAAAAAAATATTTTTATTCTTGGGTCAAGATACCCAGGAATAGTCTTTATAAAAATGGTTTCACTTATATTATCATGAACTTGGAGCATTGGCCATCAAAAGATAATTATTTCCTATGGGAATGCCTCAATGCATTAAAAGCTCTATCTAAGCCACAGGGCAAATAGTGAATCTCTCACATGTTAAATGAGCAGTGGCGTGTCGCCATACGGAGCCTACGAAATAACTAAAATCATCTCGATAGGTATACATTCGAGCTCACCGGGTCATTAGGGCACAAAGTGAATCATCGTATCCCAAATGAGCGACAACTCATTGGTAATCGGGCAGTCAAGATGATATCGACAAAGATAAAAGGAGCAATGGGGCTCAAGGGGCTCAACAAGAGGAAGGGTAGAGTATTCATAGAACGTAGAGGTTGCCGGGCCAGGATACCTCGAATTCGTCATCCCAAGCTACTAGGACCCTAAGTCTACCCAATCGTAAAGGTAGTTGACTAAACACGTCCAGATATCCTTAGTCAGCAATATGAGAATTGTATCATCCACGGGGATCTCATTAGCTTTAAGGTCAAATGAATGAAACTCTATCCTATAGCTATAAGGTTGAGCTCAAGGAGGGGGG
>NW_018164718.1:1519981-1526857 GCF_001263595.1 Phalaenopsis equestris | reverse complement strand
AACTTATACCTGCCAAAGTGGCGCAAATGCTGCTGAAAAGAAAGGAAAGAGGTATAGCTTTAAGCTGAAATACTCTCCAGAAAAGGACTTACACTCATATGGGTCAGGAGCCTTTTAACACTTTAAACATACTAGAAACTTCATAAGTAAAAACCTATGTTAGGTCAGTCGGGTTGAAGAAGCTCGGGGGCTTCTCCTTTGGATATGCAAATATGATGCAATTTTACACCATAATCCTAAACGTTGAGGCTCTATTAATTATGACTGGGTGATAATCAAGCTTGCAACCCATTTAAAATCCAGCCCGAAGGCCATACAAGAAAGTGAAAGTGCGAATTTAAAAGTCTTGAATATTTTAATCTTAAATTTTCATCATCTTTAATGTTTTATTAAGACTTTGTAGTAAATTTATAATTTTAAATTCTAAAGAATCTATATTATATTCGTGATTCCCAGATAAACCACATAAAGAAATAATGAAATCTATTTCAAACATGCATGTATGCAATAAAAAAGAAAAACAAGCTAAATCAAAATAATAAGAAAAGATCAGTGCTGCTTGGTCGACAACAAATCCTAAAAAAGAAAAAAGGTTGTCGGACTCTGCATGTACATGTCCGATCCTAAATCTATACATCTTTATCAAATGCAGAATATGAGACAATAGCATTTGCTCCTGGTCCCCCGCCACGCGGTTCCCATGCCAAAAAGCCTTAGAACTAGTGCCATATATTATTTTCGCTGCAGGGCTCTCTTAAGGACTCTAAAAAGTACATAAGAAAATAAAAAAAAAAGAATCAACCTGCTTAAAAATATGTTAATAAAAAAAGCTATCTACATACATCGTGTCTGAGCAACGTCTAGTGGGGGAGCTAAACAGTACTTGCAAGAAAAAGCTAGCATGTGAATGATCACATAATCCACTTCTTATTGTACATGTGAATGTGTTTATATTACATGGCTCCCTGTAGAAGACCAACCTAATATACTATCACACATACAAAAAAAAAACGACATTCACAAGCACACTGTAAGCATGAGTAGAAAAAGGCACATGACTAGGACAACCAAGCTAGCACAGAATAATAGTTAGGTGCCAAAAATACCACCTAGCTACCTAGTCCTAGCCTAGCACACCACCTAACAAAAAGTCTTCTAACTAACATCTATGTGCTCAAGGTAATGTCACTGGTTATTGTATGAATTTGACTGGGTCGTCACATCGGCCCTGCCATAAATATTCAGGAGATCTAAAGCATGTCACAAGAAAAAAAAGGGTGACATTTTAAAAGAGGTGGCCTCACATATGACCTAACATTTATACTTTTAAAATATGTGGATAATACTTATAATAACAAAATTAACATTTCTTTATATTTAAAATAATTGACTGCTAATGAAAGTTCTGGAGCAAATCAAGTGACATGCTTTAGAGTCATTATATCTTTAACACAGTCAATCAAGTGACATGCTTTAGAGTCATTAGATCTTTAACACAGTTATATTATTTGTTGCTTGTGATACAGAAACTCGCATGGCTCACCGAGGCATCCTTGCGGGCAATGCTCATTTAAGTATCACGACCAACAAACGAGTGACTCTCCTAACGAGTAGTACAAGCAATCAAGGTGAATAGACAAGCATACAAACATATAAGAAGCCCACATTGTGATTATTCGATTAAGGCATGAAATAATCACGACGGGCGCCAAAAAGAGAAAAGAACACGTCATGCAAATGGATGCAATAATACCTACATGCAACTTGACACACACAAATGAGATGCACCAGTAAAATAAGATGCATATGAAAAGAAATTATGCCTAACCAGGAGACCCGATGCTCCATGTGACAAGCAAACTCCGGTTACAGATTAGTTTGTTTCGAGTGAAAGAATACCTATGAAAATGATATACACGTTACTCAATAGACACTCACTGAGCACACATGTAAACATGTCAGATATGCAACAAACATATAAGAGCAGTAAGCATACAAAAATGCAATAGACATATAAGAAATGTCATGCATATGAAATTCGAATGACAATTAAATGAGAAACATGCAAAGATGTAAAGTGCCAAATATACTAAGTCATGTAATTCATACGGCTGAGAGTCACATGCTTAGGTGAACACATATTGCGCATCATATGAGTATGGATGCTTAGGTGAACACATATTGCGCATCATATGAGTTCAATAATAAAGCATAACTCATATTCAACACGATGTGAAATACCCACGACACTCTGGATGTGTCGTAGGGAGTTAGATAGATGGTCTATAAAAGAGCCAACTCCTCCCACAGTGTTCAAGTATCCATCCATGTGCATATAGCGTCGTAGGCGGGGAAGACACTTACAAGTTTGGTATAAATAAAGTTGTGGTAAAAATTAAAGGTTACATGTATATATAATCACTTAACTCTTATGTATTTACACATCTAACAAAAAACTTCACTTTTTACATATATGTCGCCTTATAAAATGTGTATTTTACTTTTTTACAAGTTAAAGTTGTGGTACTTTTTATGTGACATAAAATATTTGGATTGCATAAATGTAAAAAAAAAAAAAAAAACAAATTTTCGTGTTAGAATTGTAAATATAAAAGTGGTTGAGGGTGATAAACACCAAAAATGGCAATAATATATGTATTTGGCAAACGCAATATCCCCCTTCATGCAAAATAAAAGAGGATATGACTCACTATAGAGGAGTTACTGTGGCATACAAAGAAAATGGGCCTAAATACAAAAAAAATGGGCCTAATACAAGAAATAGGCCCAATAAATATTCTTTCCCAGTATACAAGATATTGGATTACTCCGGGCAAAGAATAAAAACAAATTAGAAAATGTAAGCGTAAAAGAAGCCCAACATGAAATAATCACCACTTGAATTCTTCTCATCACTCCATCTATGTCACCATCAAGCTGTTTTTGGCATTGACATACTTGTAATTTAACCAAACAGCAGCAACAAATTTGACAATTAAATTTTTTCTTTGTAAATTTTCTTACATACCAACCAATTTCTATGTATTTACTCATCTAACTCCTAAACTTTAGCTTCTATATTTATAGCATTATACCTTTTGCATAGTAAGATGTATTTCACATGTTAAAAGATGAAATAGTAGCAATTTAGATGTAATATGAAAGATTTAGGTGTTATAAATATACCAAAGAATGTGACGTAGGTTAAGTTATCTGACTATTGTCAACCAATTGTTTTTATCAATATCAAAATTATTAAGAAAAATCCTCATGGTTTATTTGATCAAACACGATGAGAATATCAACCAATGAATGCGACGTAGGTTAAGTTACCTCAAAACTCATTGTATGGCTCAAAAAATCAATGTATATATTAAAATTTTCTAGTCATATCCCAATTGTAAAATGGATTTCACTAACATGTCTTGAATGTATGTTTATTTTGTGTCCTTGAATGAAAGAAAAAGAAAACCTACTTACATGCAAGGTAATGACATAAAATTCTAGACACATGAATGAAAAATTTGGCTGGTGAATTTACATATTGAGCTCTAACAGAAGGTTACTTATAATGGATATTTACAAAGAGATCTACTAAGGTTTTGTCTCCACATGTCTTCCCCTTGTTTCTTGCTCTTCGAAACCCTAGCCACCATAGTCGTCTCACCTCCACTGACGTGTCCGAGGGGCCTTGCTTCTCCATTGACATCAACACTACTACATTTTCTCCCCTCTCCTCGTTCACCACAAGTTCTGTTCTTGGTCATCATTCATCAATAAACTGGAAGGGACCTCTCCATTCTCATATGCCAAACTTCTCTAGTTTCATTCTTTGTCGTTCCGAGCAAAGAAAATAAAGTGATTTTCTAATATGAAAAAAATAGTAAAAGATCTATAAGCTATGGATCTCAGTTCAATTAGAGACATGCTTGGTAAAAGGCCCTTTTATGATAACTCATTCCAAGCTATTAATAATTAATGGATACTCAAAGTTGAAGTTGAATTTATTTTATTTGCTAAATATTTTTTTCTCTTTGAGTTTACATGAATTGAAGACATTGAGATGATTTCATATTGAAACCTCTAGTTTATTAGTGGAAGATCATTTATCTTTAAAAAAATGCACCCCTCATTTTCAACCTGTAAAAGAAGATTTCAAAGAGGTCCTTTACTTCGGTAAAATTTTCAACTTACTTCTATGTGGTTAGTAAAAAAAAAATGATGTATCAAATATTGCGAGACAAAAATTAAATTTCCTCTTATAATTAATCCTTTCACTACTAAAAGTGCTTTATTATTATTATTTTTTTGCTAGAATTCCATCACCATCTTAGTTAGAAGCAAGGATGTCCAACAACATATTCTTTATGAACAAGAACCTTCTCCTAACAAACCAAGCAACACTATTCTGCATGAATCTAATACTTGCTCAAAATCCCCACTTACACGCTTCCCCCACCTTTTCCCATTTTCATGATAGAAGTTTTACTAGGAAAGGGATGAGATCTCCCCTTATAAGGACCATAGAAACCTACGAATACTCTCTTAACCTAATCAACAATAGTCTACACCACCCCAAAGCACAATGTTTGTCGTTACCCCTGCACATAATAATTTATATGTAAATGCCTCTCCTAGAAAATGGCGGATGAGACCTCTAGTTCAATTCTAAACTATGTCCCAATCCATCCTTCAATAGCTTTTATGGATAAAAATTGAACACCTTTCTAAGCATGCTTTTTTGCAGCTTATCCTCCATGGATAACACCGTCTCCTTTACCTTTCTCCCACAACCTAACACATAAAAAGCCAAAAAAGGCAAACAAAAAAGAGGAGGCCCTCTCACTCAGCAACAACCTATGATCTTCCTAAAAAGTTATAGCTTGGAATGCATGATATTTTAATATTGATATGTTTATCACTAATTATTTGAAAACCTATAAAAGACTACAGTTTAGACCTTTTCTGCTTACTTAAGATAAAGCTCAAAAACTTCCTCTATCTTTGACACATTCTCCCCTACGAAATTCTCCCTTTTTTCTAATGAAAGTAACATTAATAGCATTCATTTTCTTGGAATGAAAGTTTTTGGATCAAGTGGAATTCCAATACATTTTATTCTTTGTATTGGATACTCATTTTCAATACATACATGGCTTCCTAGTTTCACATCATTAATTAGATTTATCATTACATTTGCTTATGTTGATAGTTGTGCTATCAAATGAATAGAACTATGACATTGTGTTACCTCTTTAGATAGTAACATAATTTTTTCTTGGTTTATACTAAGTGGATTCATTGCATTTGTCAAGTGAAAGATAAGACTGGTGGTGTGCCTCCTATTCCTTACAAGGTGGTTGATTTTAATTTTAACAAATTTCAATTGGTATGATTGTGCCATGCCTAAATGCAATGTTAAATAACTCAAAAAAATGATTTTGGTGTTAATTTTATAAATAGCAAAATTTTTAGTGCCATGAATGTAATTATTCCTAAAATAAAGTGGATAAATGAAGGAAAGCAACATAATTAAAAAAAAAAAAAATTATCACTCATAAATCGGCATACTCTATCTCTATATTGTGATATTTTTTAACTTTCTCGATTGTAATACACACTGATATATTCCTCCCGTAAATAAAAATAAAATAAAAATACTAAATATAGTGACCGATTGCTCTAGTTAATAAAAAGATTATAATTCTTTTATATAAGATGGGAAGTTAAATATTTAATAGTCTAATCAAGATTGAACCGGATTACTAAATAAATATTAAAAATTTTTAATTTAATTTAAATAATATAATAATATTATAATACTATTATTTTTTTAATTCAATAAATAATATTTTTAATTTAATTAGCTTTAATTTTTTGATAGTTTAGATGGTATATTAAATAAAAAATTTGAGACATGAAATTTTCAGCAGTTTTAATTTAAAAAATTTTTTTTACAAAAAACTTGATTAAAATTAAGAAGTTATCAAGAAATTAAAATTGATTACTGGTCAGCACTTTAACAATCGAGCTATTTCATTGGCTCTTTGATTCAACTTAATTCTAATCGGTTCTGTTGAATTCAATCTTTACGAAAGACACGCTGAAGGAATAGAGCGCGAAAGAGAAAAAAAAGTGCAAAAAATGCACATTAATGAACAGTAAAATCACGTCATCTTTATTCGTGAAATGAGCCACTATTTATAGGAATGAAAGTCGAGAGATTACATCTATACCCCTAATAAAGCAAGTACGATAAAGGGTATTTTGGGCAGGGCACAATTTTAAGATCGGGAGCCTAAAATGACGTTCAGCTGGGTCAAGATCCGTGTGCTATGCGTCGGGAGTTTGAGAAGGCTTTCGACCAGGTTATGGCTAAAGGGTTGACCAGCAGGTGTCGGCCTCCTGTATAAGATTCGGGAGGTTCCTCACATCCGCCTGGCCTGGAAGAGGAATTTTGGTGGATTGTTCCTGCAACGTACGTCCTGGCGTCCCTTTGAGAGGATGGATGATTTTCGTCTCTCATAGAGTTATATTATTCCCTGTTGGCAGGAGCCAGATGGGTAAATACATACTGCCAGACGGGTAAATACATACTCTCGAACTGCTCCTAATAGGTTCCAGACCACCATGTCACCTTCTCTACTGACTGTTGGATTTCTTTGATATTCATGCCGACACATTTTTGATGTACAGATTCAACCTCAATAACCTATTAAAATAACTTTGAATTTGGACTGAATTAGACAAATAAAAAGTTCACGATTAAATCGGTTGAACGACACCATCCCCACAACCATGAATTCAACACTTTATTTTCTTAAAAAAAAAAAAAAAAAAAAAAAAAAAAAAAAAAAAACACTTTTTTTTAAAAAC
>NW_018164718.1:1516843-1519085 GCF_001263595.1 Phalaenopsis equestris | reverse complement strand
AAACCTTTATTTTTTAAAAAAAAAAAAAAAAAAAAAAAAAAAAAAAAAAAAAAACACTTTATTTTAGAACCTAAATATCAACAAACAATCAGTGGTCACGAGAAAGACACAACTCTATACCAAGACACTTTTCCCAACAGAGAATATTACTCCGTCAAATGTGGGACTATTCTGCACTGTACTTCAGAGGTGAAATGTCCTTGAGATTTCAACTGCTCATGCTGTCACCCAAGCCTAAAGTTTTGTTGAAAGGAAGAAGCTGCATGGTACAGACAGGAAGTTGCTGCCAAAGCTTCATTATTTATGTGTTTCTTTTTTGTCATATTGTGCCGATTTTTTATATCAAATGTGTGGTCAGCCTTAAGTCGACAAGACCTGAATCCAGTTGAGTTCACAATTCAATGAACAGAGATTTTGATTTTGGCAGCAGATAGAACTATCATTCATGGTTTAGTCCACATTTGTGGCCACTTCTAATCTAATAAGACTATTATATGAGCCTTTGTTGGTATCTGGACGCACCTAAGTTGCATCCGGATAACGGACGTGATATAGTAGAGGTCCGAATTCTCGCTCCGCCCCGCTGTATCACGCCTCCGGACGTAATATTTTTTTCCATGAAGCATAATTTTTTACACAAGCAAAACTTTCCTTGATTTTTTTTATCACTTAAACGAGCTATAATTTATAATTAAAACAGTAGTTTACATGAATTAAAGCATATTGGGTTGGGCTTATGCTTATCTTGCTCTCCAACTATGTAAGATGATAGCATGCTTGCTGGCTCCACCTCCTTATTTGAATCTTTGCCATCTTCTTTTTATTTCTTATATCCTTACCATATTTTATTTTTTAAAATTATATGTAATATATTCCTTAAATCTTACAAAAAATATAAAAAAAATAACACTACATAAGATGTACTAAATTAATGTCTACAAGAAGTCACTAGTTTGATAATTAGCATATGTTTAATCTATCCTACATCAAACTTCATTGGGTTTATGATCCCGAAGAAATATAGTTGTGTAAAAATTATAAAGTTGACTCCTCTATGTAACGGTGCCAAAAACTTGATGCCTTATATATAATTAAGAAATTTAAGCAATTAACGTTGGGATTCTACGCAAGTATACGTATCGTTATCAAGTAATAAATGACTTTTTATTTAAGCCCCAAATATCGATCCCACGGGGAAAATTTAAATTTGAAATGATAAATTAACTGTAAAATGAAATTACTGTCACTAATTTCAAATGTTGAGATATTATCATAACTAAATTATTTAACTACTAGCAAAACTGAAATGCAAAGTTTAAACAGTAACTACTAAACTATTAAATTATTAAACTATTAAACTATGTTTATGTTATGAAGATCTCTTATGTGAAAAAACATTTTTCCCACTACATTGAGATTTTAGTAAAATGAGATGAGATAAATGGTTAGAATATGTATTGTGCCAAATAGGACAAGTTTTAATTTTCTACCCTCATACAGTGTTATAGAAAATCATTGGCTAATCCTAGGTTTAGTCCCTAAATCTGTGGCTAGGCTAGGAGGATACGCTAGGCTAAGAGGATACTGGTCTCCCACTCCAGAGCTCCCACTTCCCTTCCCCTGAAGGCTAACTCTCGCTTTAGATCTTAAACACTAAGACCAAATTGGGGATTTTTAGTCTGTTACCCTAAAATTTCCAATTCTACACCCAACAATGTATATTTCCCTATTTATTTGTACTTAATTCCATGAACGAAATTCTCTTTCATAGAATCAAATGTGATCCTCACCCTGTTGTAGAACTCATACTCCATTTCCCAAATCATATGTTTCACAACAAATTTTAATAATTCGATTGGTCAGATCGAAAAGTAAATTAAGTTCGGAGTAAAAAAACCATCACAATTTATTTTATATTTTAACATTGACACATCCATATTATCTTCTTCATTTCACCATATCTCAGAGTTGAGAGAAAGATAAAAGGAAACTACTCAGACTTCATGAGAAAGATACAATAAAACAAAAATTTCATATATAAAAGAAAGTTCATACAACACTTATCTGAAACTCTTTCTCAAAGCAAATCCCTTGTAGCAACTCCTAGGAAATGTAGGAAGAAGAAATCTCTCACTTTTCTCCTTCTCTAACAACTCTTAGAGAAGAATTTGCACTTAATCTCATCACAAAAACTCTAAATTAAAAGAATAATGGACTCTAAATGGTTGTCGAATGACATGAA
>NW_018164718.1:1501554-1516833 GCF_001263595.1 Phalaenopsis equestris | reverse complement strand
AAAGAGTGTGTGGTGTGTAGGATGTTGAATTTTGGGCGATGAGAAGTCATGAAGAGTTACTTTTCTGATCAATTTTTGCCCCAAATAAAGCCTAGAGTCGGTTCTCCAATAGGTGCATAAAAAAACTATTAAAAAAACTTTCAAATTCATCGAATCTTCTAGAAACAGGGACTGCACCGACACTAGCGCCGTTGAATGGAACCGTTGGTGCCCGTGTCTTCTATTTAATTCGCTGCTCTCTGTCAAATGGCGCCGTCTGCGCTGAATTCGCTGAATTAATTTTCATATTCTCCATTTTGACTCCAAATTTCATCCTTTTTTGCTTCTTCTTTTCTCCAAGTTCTAAAGATCAACAACCTGTAAGAAAACATGAAAAATATCTTTCATTAAAGTGCAATATCACCAAAAATAAATATAAAATATGGGTCTAAAAATACATATATTTTTGGTATATTAGTATACAATCATAGGATATCTTGCATAGGAGAGCCGCATCACTGGGGAAAAAATTTGCGTACGTAAGATGTACGCAGTGCTGCGTACATAGTAGAGGTTATATGTGCGGTTCCAGGGAGGGTATTGGGGGTTATATCCGCGTTATACCCCCTGTAACTTCCCTGTAACCAAACTGTAACCTATCTGTAACTTGTAACTTCCACGCTTCTGTTTTCATATATTTGTAAGTTACAGGTAGGTTACATGGAGGTTATAGGAAGAATAACGTGGATATAACCTTCAATACCCTCCCTATAACGTACCCGACGTACACAGCGCTGTGCATGTCTTATGTAGACAATTTTTTCTCCTTGCATAAGGTATCTAAGAGAATAGGGCCGATTTTTACTATTTTAAAACGTGGAAGGAGAATAGGTGAAATTTCATGCAATAAATTACAATGTCAAAGTCCACGTTTGCAGAAGAAAACAAGCTTCCAACAGTACAGAAAACAAACGACACTGTCAAATTATTTAGGAAGACTTTTACTCACTGTGTACAGTGCTATAACTTGGTTCAGTACTATGCGTGACGTGAACATATCAATAACGCATGTTCATGCATCAGGAGCCATGGATTTTGTTCTGAATATATGCTAGGGAGGTCTGACAGATTTGACACTTTTTGATTGAGGAAAGGATATAGATATTTTAGTAAAATAGAAAGAGAATATTGTGATTGCTGTTAAATGTAGAATTAATTTACTATAGTTGAATATCTGTATTTTATAATTTGAAGAATTTGATAAGGGAAAATAAGAGGAGCAATATATATATATATATATATAGTATGACCAAAATCCTCTTTCATACTTCAAGGCATTGAGTTAGTCCAGAGAGCTTGCTAAAACTTAGCCACTCAACCATTTATCACTCGAACCCTTGCCACTCATCACTCGTTACTCATCACTCATCCGAAAGCTGAACTTTGGCACTTAGACATTAGGCCAGAGAACCCGCTGAACTTGGTCACCGGCCACTCATTACTTATCATATATATCACTCGTCCCAAGAGAACTCTCCCAAACAGCTCTCTTAAGAGAACTCAGACACAAATGAATAGACTAAGAGATGTTAAGAGACGAAGTGCACAAATGACAAAAGGAGAAATGTGACGTTAATAGATGATAATGTCTGAGAGAACATATTTATAAGTAAACACAAAAATAAGACCAAATAAAACAATCATAAATTTCTAAGGATCTAAATTTAATCATTATTTATGATTAATTAATAAGGAAATGACCTTATATAAAGGGAGATTAGTGAATGTAAAAGGGATACTTCTTCCACCGGAGGACAACTATCATAATTTAACCAAATACTTTCCCAACACCATCTTCGATTTTTCTCCACTCTCCCTATCTCTATTCTCTATCGCTCACTTTCTCTCTTTTTCTTATGCTTTGTTAGTTATATGTGATTTAAAGACTAAAAGGGTTTAGCACCCCGAAAAGATATAGTGAGTGTAAATTATTCCACAAATAAAAAGAGGAGTTATACTAAGAGCATAACCAAGTGATAGAGAAGTAATGGCAACATATAATGTTGTAGAGAGCTTGTCTGGGAGAATATTTTTTCTTGTCCCCTGTACTTTGCCCCTTGCACTCGGTCTTCTCTACTCGACCTCATGCATTCAACCAAGAAAATAGCTCTCTCAAGAAACTTCACACAAAAAACATTTTCAGGGAAACGATTTGACAACAAAGAAAATCTCTCAAAACATGTTTCTTTCTCAATTTTATATTATTTATAATTGTGTTTATTCTTTTTTACCTTCTTCAGTGTGTATATTAATTATTATATAAAAGGAATTCTTCCATAGGACTAGAGGAACTTGCCCCTCATAAGCAAGTTGCCTAAGAGTAAAAGGAAAACCAATTAATTTTTTTTTACTATACCCTGCTCGAAAGTTGAATATTAAGGACAAAGTTGGAGAGGCTCTTTCTGAAATATAACTCAGCCAAATAAATGATAAATTCCATTAACCTACGAATTGAAGACCATGAGATCTCAGCTTAGGTAAAGTTGAAAGTTTATGGCGAATACTCCATATAACAGATCTACTACACTCAGGCGATGGATAGTCTGAATTTAATGAAACTTCTTTAATTTTTTTGTGATAGAGTCATATTTTAAGGAGACAATCAATCAATTCACACAAAAAGAGTAAACTCTTTTGACTAGTAACATGAGGGAAACTCTCCATATAAGACCATCGAGTCAAAGATGAGCTAATAGTTTATAAGTTTACTCCCTAATGCTGGGCCAAAATGCCAAAGGATGAAATTCTATAGGTGTAACCAAAGTGTCTCTAAGATGGTTCTCTATAGAGGAGATAAGAGATCCCAAATATATAGTTAATATAAGCATAGAAAAATACATGACTCATCTTTACTTGAAAATTTTCACTCATTTTTGGAGAGAATAAAACATGTAATGAATTTTTTCCTTAAACCTGAGAAATAAATGTACACCTACCTTATAAAGATGAGCAATGCATAGTTTTGTATTTATCATTCTCTTATTATGGCCCATAGACTCCTTTTAAAGAGATAAGAGAATTGTGGAATCATGTGTGAACAAAATTCTTCTTCAAATTTCAAGGTATTGAGCTAGTCTAGAGAGCTTGTTGAAACTCGGCCACTCGACCATTTGCCACTCAACCACTTGTCACTCATCCGAGAGCTGAACTCAACCACTCATCACTCATTTAAGAGCTAAGCATAGCCACTTGATATTTGGCTGGAGAACTTACTAAACTGGTCCACTCATCACTCTTCTAAGAGAACTACCCCAAAATGTTATCTCAAGAGAACTCATCCATGAACAAATAGATTGGTGGATGTGCTAAGATGAAGTGCACATATGACAAAAAGTGAAAGATGATAAGGTTAATGTTTCATATTTATATGTACACCCCATAATTAGATAAGAGAAAACAATAAATCCTTAGAGATTTAAATATAATAGTTACTTATGTTTATTTTAGATGAAAATGTCTCAATTGAAAGGTAGAAGTGTGAATGTAAAATGGAGACCTTTTCCTTCAATGGGGGTTTGCTGTGATAGAAGGTAATACCAATACAACAAAAACTAAATTTAGTATTAAAAAATTCATCCTGTAATAGGGTCAAAATCCGACGCTAATCCCTTTCGCCAGCATATTTATAATGACAATAACTCTGACGCAAAAAAAAAAAAAAAACATGAGTCAACAAGCTATTTGTATTAGAAATATTTCACTGTTGAGTTTTATGGTGACTTTTGAACGAACATGATTGCACGTAATAGTTAACAAATGATATTGCATCTGAGTGTTTAAATACAAATTTATGTTGGATTTGAGTCGAAGGTTTCAGACATAGAAGTGCTTGAACACAACCTTTTATCATCAGATTGGCATTAGATGTTGTTAGATGTTAATTTGCATAAAAAAATTGGACACAAAGCAAACACAAAACTAGACTAAATATAAAAAAATATATATAGGAAACCAATAATTTTCTTACACTTGCATTCTTCATGTAATCATCACAAACATAGATAAATGAAGAATTGTTTGTAATCATCACAAACATCCCTAGGGTTTTGGCCAATGGAAGAAGAAAAAGAGGATAGAAGAGAAAGGATAGGATTTCAGCCAATGAAAGAAGATGAAGAGGGAGGAAGAAAAAGGCTAAGGTTTCAGGTAGGAGAGGTAGAGGGAGAATGTGAGTGTGGTTGCTTAGGATTTTGGTCAATGGAAGAAGGAGAGGGAGAAAGAGAAAGGCTAGGAGTTTCAATCATGGATGAGAAGGGCGAGGAAGGAAGAAAATTTATGTCACAATTTCACAAACTATTCTATGAAAAAATTTGAAAAGAGAAAGTGAAAGTGATTTATACCCTTACTTGGGTAGAATAGGTTGAATTCCTTCCTTTGATGAGAGGAGATCCCTCGCTTTCCTTGATAAAGAGAGGGTAGAGAGTCTAGTGAGATTTTGGCTAATTAGGAAGACAAAGAATAATAGGGAGGGGGAATATTTCATTCTTGGAGAGGAGATATAGAGAGGGTGGATTTTGGTCTTGGAGAGAAGAGGAGGGACTTGATGGGATTTCAGGCAAGAGGGTAATGCGAAGAGGGTATTTTGAGATTAAGTGGGGAGGAAAAGGAGGAACTTGTTAAGAGAGGGAGCGGAGGAAAGTTTTAAAAGATGGAGGGAAATTTTGAATTTGGGGAGGTGGTTATGGCCAAAATCATAGACATAGCCCATTTGAAATAGAAAAATACACGAAATCCAATAATGCAATTTATTTTTGTTTGTAGTGGTCTATACATCAAAATATTTCAATTAAAGGCTAGTAAGAACCTAGACTCCAATAGTCTGACATGAAGCACGGTCTTGCACTTCATAAGTTTGACACAAAAATATTATAAATAGACACAATAACATCAATAACAAAACAATAGCCCATTCTTCATCGGATTAGCATCAATAACATAAATTGAACTCACAATATATTTAATAAACATAGATAAATGGTGAGCACAAAAGGAATCATCATATATAACACATAAAAGCTAAAATATAATCCATCAAACACAAATTCATAAAATGTAAATAAAAATAGATCTATAGAATATCATGTCACAATAAAAAATAAAAAAGAAAACATAAACCCCTACAGGGCATCATTCTTAAGGTCATCCTCCATGTAGTCCTCTTCTCCATCCTCCTCCACAACACTAAGAGGTTGTTTGCCACAACAATCTACTACCTACTCTAGCCAAACAACAGTGGTCTTGAGCCTCTTGTATCTATGATCACTGACATAGAGCTTCCCAATTTATATGGTGACACAACTGATAGGTTTCTTAAGATCTAATGATGACCTCTGACCCTTGTCACAAGGTCAACATAAAATTCTTTTTGGTTGTTGCAGATTATTTTACCAAGTAAATCGAAGTTAAGGCACTCACTTGGACCACAACATAGGTTATTTAGAACTTCATATACATAGATTTGATCTATCGTTACGGGCTACTGCTGGTTATCATCATAGATAAAGTGAAAAAATTTGTTGACTAAAGAGTGAAGAATGTCTGCCGAAGCCAAGTAATTAAGTTGAAGTTTTCATCTGTGCATCACTTTAGACAAATGGACAAGCCAAGAGAGCCAACGAGATTATCTTGAACCTACTGAAGAAGAAAGCTACAATGCTATAAAGATTTTTAATCAATTAAAATTATTAATGAAGAAAATAGAATAAAAACTATTAAATTAGATTCAAATAATGTTTTAAATCTTGCCCGAATCCTCAACATCTTATGGCTACGTGATTAGAGTTGTCGAAATGACTCTTCGTTCGTGAACGGCTCGTGTTCGTCTTCGTTCGTGAACTGCTCGTGTTCGACTCGCTAAGCAAACATGCTTATATATGATGTCGGCACGCCATATATTATATATATTCTTAAAAATTGTTTATTTACATTTATATCTCCTAATTTTTTTCTTAATCACATAAATTTATGATAATGCTATTAATAAATAAATGTTAAACGGCTTATATATGACTTCCAAATGAAAAATACTTTACAAAATATCTATATAAAAAAAAAAAATAAATGCAAAATCGCCACATCAATTTTGCCCTTTTAAGAAAAAAAAAATTTCGTGTCGATTTAAAAAATAGAAAATAAAAAAATTACATTTTAAGAATTTGGCCGGAAAAAAAATTAGTAGAACGTGTTGTTAATTGTTACCTTGTTGGCCCACCGCCGCAAAGCCTGCTTGTCAGCATGATTGAGTGAGTTAAAGACTTTAAAAAAGTTGACAGTGCCAAGACCATAGCATTTATTAATAGATGTGAACTTTGACTTCCATGTCATGCCTTTTGCAACAATAATAAATAAATAAATAAACAAATAAATAAATATGCATTAAACTTTACTTTTTACACTTGTACATTTGTACATTTATATGACCTAAATATTTCAGTTTAGAAGTGTGCTTGGCATAATTTGTAAGATTCCTAGGATTAAGTGTTTACTCTCACTTATTTGAGATGGAATTCCCAATTAGATGAGATTAATCAGAGGCTCTTAAAATAGCCTCCTGCTAATCTAGAGATGATCAGGACTTGTATAATAGCTTTATCTATATATATATATGCGCCACATATTCAGATTAGTTGGTTGAACAACAGGATTGTGGTGGGGAGGTGCTGGTTTTTGTAAGGGCAGTGTGATGAGGAGGTGGGTTTGTTTTATATTGAAGGTTGGCCCGGTGCCAGCATTGTGCTTCTGTGTGACCTGATTTGAGGAAAATTGGCAGGTGACGGGTTGTTTGGGTTTGTTTGGGTTGAATTGGTATCTAGTGGGATTGTTTTGGTTTTTTTTGGGTTGGGTTAGTATGTGTTTTGATTAAAATTGGTTGATTGATTTGTTTTGGCTTTATTTGTATAGAGAGTTATGGTGGTTTGTTATTTCATGGTTTCTATTATCAAGTTTGATTTTTCTCTGTGAAGGAAAGAGTAAAAGTCTTCAAGTTCGATGGGGTTTCATTGCGTGTGTATGGTTGTCTTGAATCCTTGATATTGGGGTTATAAGTCATTCAATGTGTAGAGAATGATGTACTCAGTGTTGATCAGAGCTCCTACAATGGCGATGCTATCAACCATGGTAGTTTTGATGTTTGCCAGACATTGGGACATTATGTTGCTTCCCATTATGATTTTGTGTAGCTCGTTTTTTTGTTGAATGACTTTGGATCTATTTATAGATTGAAATCTCCTTTTGAGTGTTGACTAGATTTTTGTTGTGCTCTAAAATTTTAACACGTATGGTAGAATTGATGTGGTGACAGAATTGTTGCTGTAATTAAGGTTTTGATCGACTAGGTTCCATATTTTGAATCACAGTTGCCCAGATCATTTCGTATGAATTGAGAGGGAGTGGGAGTGTTCTCTGCAAGGAATTCTTCAAACCAATTTGCTATAAACAATTTATGTATATGAGTTTTCCATACCTGATAATTATCATATTGGAGAGAAGATGTTGACATTGTTTTGATGTGAGGCATTAGGAACTTGAGTGATGCAAGTATGTTGATCTCTTTCATTCTGTTTAATGACATGGTGTAATGTTCGTTTGTTCTGATGGTAGAGGAGTTTGGAGAATTCATGGATCAATTGTTAAGTTATTGCTCTGATATCTTAATAACCAACGCAGAACCTCGAAAGTCATCCTTTTTAATCATATAAATACTCTCTTGCATACTTCTCTCATTCTCGTGTATTTCCCTTTCTCACATACTTGTTTCACCTGCTCTAGTGCCCAAACTATTTTTATTTTTAAATTTTTTTAATTCCAGATTGCTAATTGAAAGAATTCCCCAATGGAGCAAAATGCTTGTTATAATTGAATAATTCATTAACCAAAGTTCAAAAAAAAGAACAAATTATATTTGACGTCTGAAACATAAAATTCCGGACAACAAATTCAATTGATGCTACAACAGAAATAATCAGATATAATTTAATGATTAATGAACATCATTGTCTCTATTTTTCAAGCATAAAATTTATTTATATTTTGTGTCATGGAACCCCAATCTCATCTACTTAATTGATTTAAATTTCATAGCACGTCTTTATCAACAATAAATGCTTCTCAAATTTTAAATCAATATGTTTTTATCATATTATGTTATGTCATATATTACATATAAAAGAACAATGATGTGATGGATGATAAACTAACATCTTGTTACTTACATATCACACAATTCCTATGTAATTATATATCTGACATAAAAGTTTGACATTTATATTTATCACACTTCAGCACCATAAATCCATACAAGAAAATGTGTATTTCACTTTCAAAACAATCATTCATGGTGATATTATTGGTGCTATATTAAGAATTTGAATGTTATATATATAAAGTTTAGGTTATAAGCAATATAAATACATAAGAATTATGTGATATGTATGAACATTATCATTATTATTTGTTGAGCCGACACTCATGCAGCTCAAGCTCATGTCAAAAGGTTTAAAAAGACAACAAGAAATTTCTCCTCCATAAAAATGTAACTAAGGGTCGCATACTATACTGAACATTCAAACAAGAAGGCTAAACTTTTGTCATCTAGTACAATAATATATATATAAATTATATTATACACCAATTATAAAAGCTAAAAACTTCTTCATTTCATATTCGCCCATCTCAGAACCAGAGAAATCCGAGCACTGAAAATGAGTCAGGAACCCAGAACCATGTAATACAATATTGTGACTGGCAATGACACAATCATCCCAAATATAACCCTGCAAAAAGGTTCACATTAATACACAAACCTTAGAAAAAAAAAAATCAACTAATATTAAAACTTAAGGAACTCAAACAATCCGAAAAACTTACGCAGTGCTTAGCATCTCAGGATGAAGATTATATTCCTTCGCAAACACAAATGGCACAATTCCTTGTGGCAAGGCAGCCTAATGAAATAATTCAGTTTAGATACCATCCTTTCATTTGATATGTTGAATTTAGATAAACTAGACATGGGATCAAAAGTGACAGCAAACATTAATACCTGAACAATTGAGACTTTCAGAATGGTGCCTCTGATACCAAGAACAATTGCAGCCACTGCCATAAAAGCTGGACCAGCAACGAATCTTATAATCATGCCATAAGTAGCCATCTTCTTCCCACATGGTATTATGCTATGTTGCATGGCCATGAACAACCCTTAATTTTCATAATTTGAATTAATTCAGCTTATTATGAAATTGAAAAAAAAAATGTCTTTTTGTGAATAAATCAGAATTCTGTACTGTAGCGAAGATATATTACCAAGACTGAACATAGCCATTCCTAATCCAGAATTTGACAGAATGGTTATTGAGCTGTCCATTATTAATGGCTTTTTCACATTCCATCTGCATTAGTTTTAGTCAGCTAAGCCATTAAAGTTTTCTACTTTATGAAAAAGTTTGAAAAAAAAGAGGGGAGGGAAGGAGAAAGAGGAACTTTGAAGAAATCAGAGCCCAGACAAGACCAAGCACGCTAGCATAGGTATTTGGATTTCTGATGAGCTTGTGGAAGACCAATCTCAATATTAAAAGCATTGAAAGCTTGTTTGGTTGAGGTTTCTCATCTTCTTCCTTACCTTCTTCTTCTTCTCTGCGGCAAACCTGCACTGAACTCTCACAAACACCTGCGCAAGCTCAAAACAAGCAAATAAAACACTAAAAGTTAACATATTTGACCATTAGAGATCATAAAATTAGCTGTTTGTTCCGCCATTAATGCATGCCTTGTTGTTTGCTTTGTTCTTCGATCTCAGGAAGCTTCTCAGCAGTCTTAACTTCTTCTTCTTCTTCCAATTCTGGAGATACCTTGGTCACAAACTGAGATTTTTGAGTCTCATTCTCAGATGATGAATTGCATACAACAACCTGAATTAATTCTTCTTCACCGATTCCTCTCTCCTGATCCCCAACACCATCGCTGCTCATTTTCTCCATTAACGAATTCCTTGCAGAACGATATTCAAAGAGAAAGAGCAGAAGCGTGTACCAAACAATGGATTGCATCACCACAATCTGAATCATTAAATCCTCCTGTTCATCTCCGTACATGGATTTCAGAAGAGGGATTCCCATGACAAGCGTGTTCGGGAGGGTGGCGATGGAGAAGAAAGTTATGGACCAATCCAAGCTGCCCTTTTTAAAGAAACGAGACCAGCAGAAGAGGAGGAACAGGACAAAGAGCTTGGAGAGGGAATCTGCGGCGATGAAGAGGAAATGCATGTGGAAAGGATTGATTTTGGTGATGAAATTGAAGGAGAGAAGGGGAATGGCGAAGATGGCGACGAAGCGATTGATGCCGGAGCATTGCTCGGGGGTGAAGAGATTGAAGTATTTGATGGAGGAGTAGGCCAGGAACATGGCGAAATAGAGAGGAAATACTGCGCTGAGGACATTGTAGAGCTCCTTTGGAGACATTGTTTGCTCATCAAAGATTTTCGCTTTGTGTTCCCTTTAATCTTTTGATTGATAATGGAGATGGAAGGAAAAACCGAAGCAAGCTTGGGATGCTTTTTCTTTGATCTTTTGATTGTTAATGGAAGGAAAACGAAACAGCCTCTGTTCCTTCCTCCCTCTCTCTAACTATATATAGAGAATGTTGGATAATGAAATGGTTCAGTTGCCCTTATATTGTGGCGCTACGTACGTAGCACCCTACACGCATACGCCAAAGTGTGGACAATATGGATTTCATCACGTGTGGTTAACAATGATTCTCTCTGTCTCTTCAAAAAGAAGTATATAAACACAAAAACAAAACATAAATAAATCAAATAAATGAAACACCAAGAAGAAGATCAGAGATTTCAAATCTGTAATAGCAGAGATAATGGATAATGATCCGGTCAGTTCTAATTTGGATCAAGGAGCATCACCAAACTCTGCAGCAGAGATCCCACTCTGAAAAACTCTGCAGGGAAAAGGAGACAGCTGATGAATCTAAAGACATTAACTTGATCACCAAGCTCCTAAAAACGCAACTGGAATCTTGTGACTGAGATACTATTACATGTAAGAATAAATGAGAAATAACAGAAGAGAAAACAGCCACAAGACCAAAATTAGGTGCCAAACCAAAAGATGAGGATAAGGAAACAAACCCCAACAAAAAGCACTAAAATAGATCCAAAACCACTACAAAAAATTAAAAATAAATACAAAACTAAAAATAGGGCAATAACAAAAGAAACACAAAAGAAGAATCTAGAGAAAGAAAAAGATTAGAATTTATCTTACGAGAAAGGAGTTAAAACGCCTTCTAAATATTATAAATATTTTTGCACCAACATATTTGCAAGAATAGTTGAAGTTTAATACAATGGTTGGAAATCATCATTGCTCAACCTGAAAACTACGTCAAAAAGGAAAAGATTAAGAGATATCTAAACAATAAAAAATCAGAAAAAATAAAAAAATAACAGAAGAAAAAACACAAGAACCAAATAAGAAATACGAGTCAACAAAAAACAACAAATAACGCTTCTGGAAAATCATCTATAAAAGACAATAAAACCGACAGATTTGTGTGTGTTGAAAATATCGTTGCAATTTTTGACGGCTTTGTTGACCTCACTTTTGTGAGAGTCTTCCTACTCCCTGTAGGAATCTAAATACTTGACCTTAGGGCTTAAAAAACAACAAAAAACGCTTCTAGAAAATCATCTAAAAAAGACGATAAAACCGACAGATTTGTGTGTGTTGAAAATATCGTTGCAATTTTTGACGGCTTTGTTGACCTCACTTTTGTGAGAGTCTTCCTACTCCCTGTAGGAATCTAAATACTTGACCTTAGGGCTTCCCTAGTAGCCTTCCTAGATGACCAAAGGGACTACTCACCTACATGGAACCCCAAACCAAGGTTATGCTCACATGGGCCTCATTAGGTTAACCACAGACCTAGTAGAGAACCAAGCTAACCCCTTTTGAGTAAGGCATGCCATAGATCAACCATGAAACCTAAAACCCTAAGAATCTCTCTATGGACTCTAGGATCCCCCATGACACCAAAATATTTAGAAGGACGAAACACATACCGAAATCAGTCCTTAGTCTCACTTAAGGCCTTACCAACCTCAATTGATCATGAAATCAACATGAAATTCCAACACAACAATTTGACCCCCAGAAATTGGAACGTCTACGGGTTAACAAACCAAATTGGGCCCAAGCCAATTTGGGTCAATTATTAGACAATTGATCCCATTACAGCTCCACTCAAAGTGGTCAAGACCTTAACCCACATAAGGGTCAAATTGACACTATGAAACCAACCCCATAATTCACTAATTATTTGATCAGGTAAATTATGGAAGCCCATTAGGCTTAAGCTTTTGGGCTGAACCTAAGCACATTTAGGTTAGCCCTAAAATCCAAAAACCGAAAGCCCATGGCCCATCTCTCCCATGGCTCATCTCCCCTACGACCCATCCTCCAGGGGTTACCCATGATATAAACATGACCCATCATGGCACATGGGTGGCACAAAAAATTAAATTAAATTAATCTTACCTAAATCTAAACACTAGAGGACAAACATGCACCACTTATCATGAACGGTCAACACATGGAAGCTAGGGCATGACTTCTTAGGCCAGCCCATGGTGGGTCAAACTAGACCAACTCTAGTCTTAGCCAAACCACCAAAGGCTTCCACAATCAGCCTAGGCTCTCCTCCATGCCTCCCTCACCCCCATTGGCACCACTATGTCCAACACAATAAAAGTTAAGAAAGTACTGGCTTCACAGCTCCAAGCTCCTACAATTTCTCTACACATGCTATAAGAAGTCACCAGGGATCCCCATGCACACCAGTGCTCCTCCCATGGGCTCCCATGGCTATAAATAGCCCCAACCTAAAGCCCTCAACACCACATTGAACTTCCTACACAGTCACTTAGCCCTCTTGCTCCCAACACTAAAACCAAAAATACTGACCAATGTAAGTCGTCACCACCATCCTTATGACACCTCTACCACCACAAAACCCTAATTTCACCATTGAAATCCATAGCATTTTTCTTCCTCGAAACCAAATTTCCCAAAACCCTAATGTAACTCGCCCATAAGCTTCACAAGAACTCAAGACTTTTCCCCCAATAAAATTCAAGCTTCCGCACCCTCCAACCCACTCTGACACCAACCTGAGCCATCGTTTGGTCTAGCTCATAGCTAGAGCCAATTTTGAGGTGAATTGAAGCAAGGAGAAGATGTGTGGCATCAAGGCGATCTTTTCTATCAAGCCCAATTGAGGCCTCACTTCTTGGGAAAAGGTATGAATCCAAAATCCTTAAATTGAGCCTCAGTTTGGTATTTTATGAAAGAGATGAACAATGCATGCCCACTTAATCGCATTGATAGGTTCATCACGATTAGATGAAGCAATAGGAGCAAACCATATGTAATTTCGTTGAGTGTAGGCTGAGATCTTAGAGTTTGATTGCAGACGGCTCTCGATTCATTGTCCAACGGGAATGATGTAATGATGTCATTCATTTCGAGTGGAAAAGTAAGAAATTCAAAATTTTGAATTAATTAAATCCAGAAAATCAAAAAAAAAAAAACTTTAAAAATTCATATCTCCCCAAATAAAATTCACAAAAATAATATAAAAATACCTCTGGACTTAGAGATCAGAGGAGAAAATAATAAAAATAAAAATAAAAGTAATTAACTTATAATTAATTTTAATTAATTAAATACTCTATAGAGTATTTTAATTATTAAAAATTAAATATATGACAGAAAAAATATGAAATTTTTAGGGATTCTTCCCTCCATCATTGGAGACATTTTTTTTATTTTTTCCAAGGTCAGAGGATCTCCCTAACATTAACATTACTAATTTTCTACCAAAATCATAATTATTTAAAAAAATAATTATATAAATTGGAATAAAAATTAGAAAAATGTAAATAAAAACGGAAACTAAAAAGAAAATTTAGCGAAGTAACCCTAAACCTCAAAATAAAAATTTTGACATCTAAAAACATAAAAAAGAATTTAGAGTGAAGGGGTAAAAGTGTAAAAATTAAAAATTTGCATTTTAGCTCAACACCCCCTCCCCCTAAATCTAGAATCTAGCTTAGCTTATCAAAACTAGTGAGATTTTTAAGGAATCGACATCATAATTACATAATTACCCCTCTAATTATGATGTCGTCCTTAACAATCATAGGTCCAAACCAAACAGGACCTATCCTGATTAACTTGGCTTAGGTCTATCCTAATTTAGAGCTAATCCAAATAGATTTGAATTAAATCTAGCCCAATCAAAATCAACCTAAGTCTGACCCAATTCAGACCTAACCCAACTTAATCCAAATTTAGGGTTTGAGCTAGGCATAGTTTGACTTGGACTTGACTCAACATAACTTTAAAATACGAACACATTTTTGGTATAACCCAACTTAGACCTAAATCAACCCAAATCATCTGGGCTAACCTGACCAAACTCAGGTTAACCCAAATCAACTTAAACCATCCGAGCTAACCCGACCGACCTAACTCAGGTTAATCCAAATCAACCCAAGCCATTCGGGCTTACTCGACCCAGCTCGGTTTAATCCAAACCAGCTTAAACCATCTAGGTTAACTCGATCTTACTTGGGTTAACCCAAATGAATTTAAACCATTCAGACTAGCCCGAACTAACTCTAGTTAACCCAAACCAACCCAAACCATCCGAGTTTTATATTTTTTAAATATAAGATTTATTTTCTCCTATAGTTAAGTTATCGCTTAAGATTCCTCTCAATTAAAGTAGCAATGGTTTGTGTTTCTAAGGTTTAAAACTTTAGTTTTAAAGATTTTGATTTTAAAGTTCAATTAAGAAAGAATAAAATGGTATAGCTTTTATTATAATTAAAAGGAGAAAACATGATAGGTTGATGTATATCAAATATGCATGATAATTTTATGTTTTTTTTATATTATATGGGTCATTTATGCTTTTTAATGTTAATTATTTGTTGTATATATAGTGTGCAAATGATTAGACAATTTGGGGATAAAAAAAGACATGAATTAGACTCAAAATGGGCTGAAGTCGGACCCAAGTGCCAACATTGGGTTCTTAAGTGCCTAAGCTCCCAGCACTAGAGCAACAGAAGCCCATGTATTAGTTTGGGCACCCAATCACCCATATGCATGGAATTATTATTCAGATATCTTAATTCAAATTGTTTCATGGGTGACAAATTAA
>NW_018164718.1:1490604-1501454 GCF_001263595.1 Phalaenopsis equestris | reverse complement strand
TACCTAACTTTAATTATTCAAGCTAGACTTAAGATAAATAGGTTAGAATGTTTCCTAATTTGAAAAATTATTCGTTATTCATTAGACAGACACACTGACTCAGATTCACATATTATTTAAGTGATATGCATACTTATGTGATTGTCGGTGCTTCACAGCATATCAGACACCAAGTTTTTGGCACTATTGCAGAAGAATGATGTTAACTTTTTATTTTTAAGAAGAATTTAGTTGAACATTTAAGGTTTATACTTGAAACTTGTCGTGTTATTTTTATCATATTTTATTTGTTGTTTTTTGTGTAAGATAAGAAAAAAAAATCATGTTATGTGTTTTCTATTTTATTATTGTACATTTAATCTTATTTTATCTTATATATGCACATGTGTATGAATTTGTGCTTTCTGTTAAATATAGGGTATACATTTGTGTATTCTATGTTTGCATGCATATGAATGAAAATTTTAAATTAAGTGTCTCTAAACTTGAAAGTTAAAAATTGCAAAAAGAAAAAAAAAATCTAAAAATCACAAAACTTAAGAAAAAAAAAAACACTTAGTAATGGTAAACTTATATCTCGAAGAGAATAACATGCCTAGATTAGGGCTGTAAAAAAAGCTCGTTGTTCGCGAACAGTTTGTGTTCGGTTTGTCAATGAGTTCTTGTTCGATTCATTCGATAAGTAAACGAGACGAACGCAAACAAATTTTTTTCGTTCGGTTAACACATTTTTTTCATTCGGTTAGTTAAACGAACAAAAAACAAACAATGATGCGTTTGTTCGTGTTCGAATCGTTATTTGTTTGTTTTCGTATCGTTATTGTTCGAAATATAAAATAATTTAAAATAATTATATATAAAAAATTTATGATATTTTAAATAATTAACATTCCACGTTCAAACTCAAGATCATCCAGGGATTGAAATTTTGCAAGCTTATAGTCAAATAGACCGTTTCGACACGGCAAGCCCAATGGATCTAAAATTGGTTTAATCTGAGTTTAGCCAAGCCTATATCAAGTATGACAAGTATATATTCAAATCGAGCATATCAAAAATTATTTTAAGCACACATGAAGGCATTAGAAGGGAAATTGAATGATCAAATAGATTCCAAATCAGATAAGCATAAATTCAAATCGAACATCTCATTGAGTCGAATCCAATGAGCCCAATGTCACTTATTTATGATATCATTAAAGTGTTGTTTGGTTCGTTTAAAATTGACTACAATGTAAAATATCTGCAAAGTATTGTTATTACAATGAATTGAAATATTTTGTGGTTGTGCGGTTCACTGTGAAATATACACAAAAAATTATATTTTTTAATTTGGTTTGAAACATATTGAAACTAATGTAATAATTTATTTGTGAGGCAAGCGGTAGGCCGCTGGTGGCCGCGGGCAGGCGGGTGGTGGACGGTGGGTGCAAGCCATCGGCGACTGGGGGTCGGGTGGAGGGCTACTGACAGCAAGGGGTGGCGGGAGGCAGGGGCGGGAGCTGAGACCGGCGACAGCGGCAAGTGGCGGCGAGGGGCAGCCAGCTAAGACAGACGGCGAGCTGCGGCTTCGGCAATCGACGACGGGCGGTGACGACAGTTTGTCGATAGCATTTTGTTGTGTAATTCGAATTCGGTCAACTAAATTCAGTCAAAATGAACTAAAGAATGAACTTTAAATTCATTAAAAATTTAGATTGTACGTGTACTTCTTCATAACAAACACACAATTTCCTACCATAAATCCTGCCAACCAAATAGCCCCTAAGACGCTCCAATGTTCATAGAACACTATCTAATCAAGGGACCGCTCTAGGCCGTCTGATAATTTAGTGGTCTACAATAATGCAATATTTATAAAGGATGTCACTCACAAAATCTATAAATAAAATCACAATCCCTTTATGAGAAGGGATTGGTGACCTGCACTTGGAAGTGAAAGATGTGCTCCAAGTTCTTGAGGATTCCCGTGTCGGACCATTGCCGATGGTCGCCGCCACCATCAGACCATCGTCGCCACTGCTTGCCCACCACTATCGAACCATCATTGCCGTCGGACAACCGCTTCTTGCCACTCCCGACTGGCCGCCGCCACACCACCACCACGAAACCGCCGGTACCCATCTGCAACCGTTGAGCCGCCTCCATCCCTCTATCCTGCGATGAAGAACCCACAACACTATTCACCATTCAATCCACTTTACAATAAAAATCTGCCATATTAACTGTCATTACTTCTCGCGATTATTTTTATAAACTCATCTTAATTAAATCTAAACTCAACACAGTTGCTAACCTATTTCCAAGTATTAACAGATTTTAAACTCAAAAGAAGTCTTGTAATAGGAGTTAACATAGTTATTACCTTGTCATTTAGTGCTTATTAAGCCATAACTACCAAAATTAATGCCTATAATTACTCTCAAATTCGTGAAAAGACACATTTTATATCTTAATTTAATCAATCTTCTTCGCCTATCAACATGTATTTCACATTTAAAAGTTAAAATAGTAATATTTTTATGCAATATAAAAGATTTGAATGATATGAAACTAAACAAATAAATATAAAAATCAAAGTTTAGGTGTAAGATTTGTGAATACATGAGAAATGGGAGTCTTGTATCTAAATGCCCCAATTATAAGGCACCTTTTAAGGAAGACTAGAAGGTGATTTGTATTAAAATGTATTAGGTGCATCATGCTTAGTATCATAGGAAGGTAGGGCCGGCCATTATTCTAATTTTCACATGTGGTGGTGTTGGGATAGAGAGTTTATTTGAGGTTAAGTCAAAAGCTCAAGTTATACCACCCAATAATTGATTGCCAAAGAAGGATAGCTATTGCTATATGGTTAGTATTTATTTGAGCTAATTTCATGAAAATTGAGTTATTTAGAAGAAAAAATGGGAGCTTGCTCCCTCTTGAGCATGCAACTATGAGACATCCTCACCTATGCTTTCAATTTGAAGGAAGAATGGAATTATTAATATGAGATCATCTAGAAATTGGAAGGAAAGATATCAACACCAATGGTTTGCTCGCCAAGAAATTTCTTAGGATTTTTTTTATGATGATAGATTTTCATAGGCATGAATGACACTTATTAGCCTTTGAAATTATTGTATTTGAATTTACAAGCATCCTTATGAGTATAACTAAAGATTTTTTGTTTAGTCTCAAATCTAAAATCATAGTTTATGTTTCTTTTATTTCTTTCGAGTTTTGATAACTTGAAGTCATTCTAACCGACAATTAATAATTTAGTAACTCTTTGATTTCGTTTTTAAATTTTTATTTTTTTATTAAGATGGTGGTGAGACCTGCAATGCTTTATGGAGCAGATTGTTGGCCTGTAAAAGGAAAAATTATTCCATACGGATCGGTCACCGCACGCAGCGTGCGTGCGGTGACCGATCTGGACCGTAGATCAGCTGATCTACGGTCTCGATGTATTTCGGTGGGTCCCACCAAATTTTTTTTTCTTTTTTTTTAAATGAAAGTAATCCTGAACGTAGATCACCGTTGATCTACGGTCAGGATTAGACACCGCACGCAGAGATGCATGCGGTGTCCGCACGCAATAATTGCTCCTGTAAAAGAAAGGTATAAAATTAAGATGAGCATTTGCTGAGATGAGAATGCTCAAGTGGGATGAATGGTTTTACACTTAGAGAATAAAAAAATGTGAAATGAATTTATCGGTGAAAGGGTTGGAGTAGCTCCAGGTTCTGACAAGATTAGAGAGAGCCGTCTTAGATGATTTTGTCGCATTAAATATCAACTTTCTGATGACCTTGTTTAGATAGTGGATGCTTTAGAATTAACTTATGCTACCAAAGGTAGAGGTAGACCTAAAAAGAATTGGGTGTGTTGTATAAAAATGATCTAAATTTATTAGAATTAAATGAAAATATGACACTCAATAGGACACGATGGAGAAAAAAGATTTATGCAGCAGACCTCACTTAGTTGGATAAAATTTTGTTATTGTTCTTTTAAAAATTGCCAATATGTTATAATAGCCATTGAAAGCTTAAATTTTTTGTCATTTGGCACTAGAGGTTCTAGAAATGATCAGAGTTTCTTTAGAAGATCAGAATTTCTTTAGATTCAAATAATTATAGATGAAAAGATAAACAAAAAGATAAAATTTTATAAATTACCATAAAAATAAGGAAAAAGACCTGCTAGATATATATATATTGATCAGAGTTTCTTTAGATTCAAATAATTATAGATGACAAGATAAACAAAAAGATAAAATTTTAGAAATTACCATAAATCTAAGAAAAAGACCTGCTAGATATTTTAATTTTTTTTTATCTTTGGAATATCCTAGAAAGATATATTTGATTTAGAGAGATATGCAATGGGCATGTCACATTAAGTTGACTCCAAGTCCACTTTGATCTATACCATTCTTAATTAGGCTAACTTAAACTTAATTTCATAGTAATCTAGCCAATTTGTCCATATTTGATGCGTGCCAACCTAACTATTTTAGTTGGTTAAGTTCTCCACATACATGGTGTTACACTAACCTTAGTTAAAATTAAGTCTCATTAAGCAAGGCTGCAATAAAGTTTATATTCAAGCTAGCTAAACGGTACGAGATTCTAAGGTAATTAAAAATTATTAACCGTTATTACATACATTAGTCTTAATCCTGCTTAACCAAATCTTACTTAGCTAAATGTATGTATAGATAATAGTATTGATGTGTACTAGAAGATTTGCAGTGGTAGAAAAAAGATTTTTTGTCGTCTTAACTTTGCATGAATAACCAACACACACTCATATAATTAAGAGAAGCGAGAAGGAAGAGACACTTCGACCTTTTACGTGAAAAACTCTTGAAGGGGAAAAAACCATGAGGCTTGACCTGGTTGAAATAATCTACTATGAATGGTGAGTACACACCTTCACTCTTCTCTTGAATTGGAGGTGATGGAATTACAAAGTTGTATATTTGTAATTTGGTCGTAGTTGTTAGCGACAACAAGCTTTAAGGACAATAGTCGATTGCCATTGAGGTAATAGTCTGTCGTGAGTATTGTTGAAGATGATTGCAGTGACAGCTTGTCATAGAAGTTGTAGTTAACAACAATGACAGTAGTTTTGTTATGTGGGTCATAGATGGTTACTTCAGAGGCATCAGTTAGTCATAAAGGTCACAGTAAGGTGTTACGAGAGCTATGAACCATGTAGACCGTATAGACCATAGTGGTGGGTTGTGATGACGTCTGTGAGTCATAAGGGCTAGAGTCAGGAGCTACATAAGTTATGGATCATGTGAGTTGTTGTTGGTCATGTATGTTGTAATGTTAAGCA
This sequence comes from Phalaenopsis equestris, assembly GCF_001263595.1. Classification (NCBI taxonomy): domain Eukaryota; kingdom Viridiplantae; phylum Streptophyta; class Magnoliopsida; order Asparagales; family Orchidaceae; genus Phalaenopsis; species Phalaenopsis equestris. Next base: position 1,496,120 of record NW_018164718.1, on the reverse strand, counting down.
GTAATGACGTCCATACGCCATGAGGGCCGAAGTTGGGAGCTACTCGAGCTGTGGACCACATGGTTTGTAGTTGTTTACGTAAGTTGTAGTGGTGAGTTGTAATGACATCCGTAGGCCACGGGGATTGGAGTCGGGAGCTTCACAAGCATATGTGAGGTACGTTGTTACACCATCTTTTGGGGTGCATTGTTGCGTCGTCTTTGGGGTCAACCCGGTGTTCGAGATGATGCACGGCTTCACAGGTTGCTTTGTGACTCTACGAGATCAGTTGTTGCTTCGTAAAGTGTTTCGTTGCAAGGAGTGAGTGATGGCAGATAGTGACCAGCAACGACCTATGAGGGATGATTGATAGTGGTCGGTGGTGGTTGGCGGCTGCGGGAATAGGAGGCAACTTCAGCTCCTTCTCCAAGCTTCAAGCTTACTCCAGGCATTAAGCTCTAGGTCTGCCCTCAAGAGGGTGGTATGGTTATATTTATAGAGCCTCAATTGCAATTAATGAAAGAATATAAATAACTTTGATCAGATGGCTTAAAGAGCTTCCATCTATTAGACTGTGTTTGATAGACATTTCATTTCCTTAATGATGTCGGATTTGAGTGATCATTAGCTCATTGGATTCTTAAAGGGGTTTAATGGCTTGTTTAGGGCTTGATTTGGTCCAAATTGGAGTCATAAAAGTCGTAGTAGAGAGTTGCGGAAGCTGTGGACCACTTAGTTTGTATAAGCCCAAATGGTGAGCCACGATTACATCCATGGACCGCAAGGGCCAAAGTCCGGAGCTACACGAGCTGTGGACCACGTAGGTTGTAGTGGTGAGTAATAATGACGTTCATAGATCAAGAGTGCTGAAGTTGAGAGATGCATGAGGTGTGGGCCTCGTAGGCCATAATGGCGAGTTTCAATGACGTCTATAGGCCATTGGGGTCGAAGCCTGGAGCTGCACGAGCGTATGAATTAAATAATATTACAAATATTTCAATATGCTTATATTATTTTCTTAATCAAAGAAATAATTCCACTTTTTAATATAAATTTTTACAGTAAATATAGTTTCATTACAGGGAAAATTTCATGTGAAACTTAAATTAAATACAAAAAAAATATTTAAAAAACCTAATAAATAAATATATGCAAACTATTTAATAAATAAAATTGCACCTCCAAACTAACTATAATTTTATATCATTTTTTTACTATTTTGGTTTTGCTCAAATATAAGAAAAATAAAAAAAATGGTGATACAAATATACATTAGTGGTAGTATACAAAAATAAATTTTTTGCCCTAAAAATAATATACGCACATTTAAATGGTATACAAAAATAATTTTTTTGCCCTAAAAATAATATACGCACATTTAAATAGTATACAACAACAACAACAACAACGACAACAACAACGACATACATACCACTCAATTCTTATGTATATAAACATATAACATATAAAGTTCACTTTTTTACAATTACACCACCCAAAATTTTCCTATCATATTTTAAAATTTCTGATTTTATTATTTTAATTTTCAAAAGGCTTGATACATCCTTTTAAGTATAGTTAAGGTGAAATGTATGTAAAATTTAAAGTATAGGTGTTTGATATGTAAATACATAGAAATTGAGTGGTATGTATGTAAATTTCCAAGTAATAACGCATTCCAACCATTCAATTGAAATTTAGTCCCACATTGGGTTGTTTTCAAAATAATTTGCTATTTAAATTAAAAAAAAATTGTCAAAAATAGATTTTCCCAAATAGTTTAAGGGAATATTAAAATATATTTAAACAAAAATTTTAGATTTAGAATCTACATCACCAAGTTTGACATTTATATAAAATTAATTAGTGTCATAAGAGGGTTAATAAGCTTAGGTTCTTATACTTTCTAATGATGAGACTCTCAATATTGAAGAGGGCATTGTCAAGGAAGCCATCTCATACTTCTTGGCTCCGCTTGAATCCTCTTCCTCCTCTTCCAATTTCTCCCTTCAAGTCTAAGTGGGCAAACTCCTCACTCAACATGAAAGTGAATTATTACTTGAAGATTTTATTGATGAAAACATTAAGAAAACCTTTTTTCTTATAGACAGGAACAACGCCCAGTCCTTGGTGTGTTTAATTCTAAATTCTTTATGGATACTTGAAAAACTACTTGTCATGATTGCATTAAAGCTTAAATGCTTTTCCTCCTCTTCCATTTTCCCTCTTCAAATATGAGTGGGCTGACTCCTCACTCAACATGAAAGTGAATTATTACTTAATGATTTTATTGATGAAACATTAAGAAAACCTTTTTTCTTGTAAACAGGGACAACGCCCTTGTCCCTAGTGGGTTTAATTCCAAATTCTTTATGTATACTTGAAAAACTATTTGTCATGATTGCATTAAAGCTTAAATGCTCTTCCTCCTCTTCCATTTTCCCTCTTCAAATACGAGTGGGCTGAGTCCTCACTCAACATGAAAGTGAATTATTACTTAATGATTTTATTGATGAAAACATTAAGAAAACCTTTTTTCTTATAGGCAGGGACAACACCCCTGTCCTTGGTGGGTTTAATTCTAAATTCTTTTAGGATACTTGAAAAACTATTGGTCAGGATCGCATTAAAGCCATTAAGTATCTCTACTTCACATCAAAGATGCCCAATATCATGAAGCACTTTATCATCACTCTCATTCCAAAAAAATTAAATGCACAAACAATTTCTAATTGCAATTGATTTTCCTCTGCAATAACATATATAAAGTCATTGTTAAGCTTATTGTTGATTGGCTAAAATGTATTCTTCCAAGCATTATATATCTTCTCAAAATGTTTTTCTTACCAGGAGAGATATTACAAACAATATCATTTTGAAAAAGGATCTTTGGTAAGGTTTCAACTCTTCTAAGCATCCTAAATGCATTTGTTCAAAAATTTATATTAAGAAAGCTTTTGATTCGATCAACCAAAGTTTCATTTATGAAAGGCTGGTTAAGATGGGTTTTCCTCCAAAATTTTTTAGATGGGTGGATAGCTCTTTTGATAGTTTCAATCATCTGATCTATGTTGATGACCTACTTACCTGTTAGGGCAAATACTAATGAGGTTAAATGCTTAGCTCATCCATTGCAATATTTCTATTGTATTTCCAGCTTTAATGCTAATAATTCTAAATCCACAATTTGCTTTAAGATGAACATGATTAATTTTTGAGATTCTATTAAAATTTCATTGTTGCACCAAAAAATATCTTAATGTTTAAGAGTTCAGTTTCATTTTACTCAAGGGGTTTAATAAATTATGTGTAGTGCATCATATAGATATAAGAGTTTCGTCTAACAATTGGGAAAGTTGATGGAATCGCTTAGACTTGTCGATTTAAACTGCCATACAAATTTATCGAATTTGACAAGGTGAATTATTTGACGTTGCTCGAGTTAAAACTTAATGTTCTGAGTTACTGAATGAGTTTAATTTGGTTGATCGACTTTATCGAGCTGTCTTGTCAAGCTAATCGGATTCGGCTATTGACTTGCATTTTTTTTTAAATGTACTTGTCATATTTTGATTGTTGTTGTTGTCTCGTACGTGAAGTTAAATTTTGAATATTGTTTTAGTATATAATCAAATTAGTGATTCAAAAGAATTTATACATTTTAATCAAATTGGTTTGATATTTTACTCAAATTAAATTACTTATGACTTTGAAATTGAAAATCTGTCAAATTACAGTTAAGACTATTATTATTATTATTATTATTGTTTTAATAAATATTAAATAAAAATAATTATTAGAATAAATAATTACATAAATTTAATAATAGTCTCACTTTAACTATAAAATTATCTTTTTTATTGCCATTTAATTACATACCACAAAATTCTATGTATTTACATATATTTGACCTAAACATTGATTTTAACATTTATATCACGCAGATTTTTTATATCACATCAAAACTATCACTGTTTTAACCTTTAAAAAGTGAAATACACATAATTTTGTAAGTTGGCATTTTATCATCACTCTCATTCCAAAAAAATTAAATGCACAAACAATTTCTAATTGCAATTGATTTTCCTCTGCAATAACATATATAAAGTCATTGTTAAGCTTATTGTTGATTGGCTAAAATGTATTCTTCCAAGCATTATATATCTTCTCAAAATGTTTTTCTTACCAGGAGAGATATTACAAACAATATCATTTTGAAAAAGGATCTTTGGTAAGGTTTCAACTCTTCTAAGCATCCTAAATGCATTTGTTCAAAAATTTATATTAAGAAAGCTTTTGATTCGATCAACCAAAGTTTCATTTACAAAAGACTGGTTAAGATGGGTTTTCCTCCAAAATTTTTTAGATGGGTGGATAGCTCGATTGATAGATTCAATCATCTAATCTATGTCGATGACCTAATTATCTTTGGTAGGGCAAATATTAATGAGGCTAAATGCTTAGCTCATCCATTGCAATATTTCTATTGTATTTCCAGCCTTAATGCTAATAAATCTAAATCCACTATTTGGCTTTAAGATGAGCATGATTAATTTTGGAGATTCTATTAAAATTTCATTGTTGCACCAAAAGACGTCTTAATGTTTAAGAGTTCAGTTACATTTTACTCAAAATTATGTGTGTAGTGCATCATATAGATATAAGAGTTTCGTCTAACAATTGGGAAAGTTAATGGAATCACTTAGACTTGTCGATTTAAACTGCCATACAAATTTATCGAATTTGACAAGGTGAATTATTTGACGTTGCTCGAGTTAAAACTTAATGTTCTGAGTTACTGAATGAGTTTAATTTGGTTGATCGACTTTATCGAGCTGTCTTGCCAAGTTAATCGGATTCGGCTATTGACTTGTGTTTTTTTTTTTTTTTTTCAAATATACTTGACATTTTTGGATTGTTGTTGTTGTCTCATACGTGAACTTAAGACTCGGCTTTTACAACTATTCATTTAAATTTTGAATATTGTTTTAGTATATAATTCAATTAGTGATTAAAAGAATTTATACATTTTAATCAAATTAAATTACTTATGACTTTGAAATTGAAATTCTGTCAAATTACTATTAAGACCATTATTATTATTATTATTACTATTATTTATTTTGATAAATAAAAAATATTAATTACAAGAACATATGCAGAAATTTGCCGCAGTATGGGATGAGAATCGGTTTAGGCACCAAAAATGACCGTAAATAAATATTAAATAAAAATAATTATTAGAATAAATAATTACATAAATTTAATAATAGTTTCACTTTAACTATAAAATTATCTTTTTTATTGCCATTTAATTACATACCACAAAATTCTATGTATTTACATATATTTGACCTAAACATTGATTTTAACATTTATATCACGCAGATTTTTTATATCACATCAAAACTATCACTATTTTAACCTTTAAAAAGTGAAATACACATAATTTTGTAAGTTGGCATATATATATATATACACACACATATTAATATTAGGGATCTCAAGCTGGCTCGTTGTTCACGAAAGGTTCGTGT
>NW_018164718.1:1459917-1490557 GCF_001263595.1 Phalaenopsis equestris | reverse complement strand
ACCTCCTTATATGCATGAAAAGTTGTATTATATATATATATATATATATATATATAGAAGTTTAGGTGTGTTTTTGTATAATTAGGTGGTATGAATATAAGTCTTTCAAAGAATTAAGTTTTGAGTGCCAAAGTTCTTAAAAATTATTCCAACGGTGTCTGATCTCTACCGTTGATTACAGTATTTTATTTTTTTTTAAATTTAAATGGGACCCACCAAAATACGTCTTCGTTGTGATCGACGGTGGAGAACGGACAGCGCATGCTCGAAACTTATTTTGTTGCATAAGAAGTTAAAATAAAAAAAAAACATCTTTAGAAAGACATTTTAAACTACATTGACAACATAAACAATTTGTTGTATTTCCTTATTGTGAAATTTACGTACATACCACACAATTTTGTATTTATGTATGTAAACTTTATATTTTCATATTTATATTTATAACACTTTACCGTCATTAATCCATGCACAAAAAAATTATTTTATTTTTAAAAAGTTAATGATAATGATATTTTAGATGTGATTTCAAAGACTTTAGTACTCTAAATATAAATATGAAAGTCTTATTTTAATTAAGATATGCAAACATATAAGAGCTATGTTGTATGTATTAAAATGCCACAACTTTATTTTCTTGGAAGTATTATAACAGAAAAATTATCTTTTATATTTTTAAATAGAATTATAAACTAATAAAATTATAAACTAATAGATTATGTAATAATTAACCACACAATTCTTTTCTATTTATGTGTAAACTTTATACTTTCATATTTATATTTATAGCACTTTACCGTAATTAATCCATGCACAAAAAAAATTATTTCCTTTTTAAAAAGTTAATGATGATGATAATTTAGATATGATGTCAAAAACTTTAGTACTCGAAATATAAATATGAAAGTCTTATTTTAATTAAGATATGTAAATATATAAGAGCTATGTTGTATGTATTTAAATGCCACAACTTTATTTTCTTGAAAGTATCATAAGAGAAAAATTATCTTTTATATTTTTAAATAAAATTATAAACTAATAGATTATGTAATAATTAGAAATTCAGTCAAGAGCTCCTCGTCAATTTATTTTTTATTTATAAATTAGTCTATGAAAATAATTTATTTACCCATTCCTGTGCCAGCCTTGGGGTGAATATTTCTGTGCGGACTCATGACGTAGCTCTACATGCGGCGGAGGTTATTCTTGGGTTATTTTCAGTTTATTTTTGGATTATTTTTAATAATCCCAAAATAACCCACGGTCTTTATTTTTGGGTTATTTCTGGATTATTTCGGGATTATTGAAAATAACACAGAAATAATTTAAAAATAACTCAAGAATAATCTCCGCCGCACGTAGAGCTACGTCAGCTGTCATGACAGAAAATGCGCTCCAACCTTGGACATGATCAGCACCGAGCCCTCTATGATGTTATGCATATCGAAGTGCCACCTGGCCAGATCTTCATCGTCAGATCAAAATCAACTAGAATATATATTATCAAAATCATCAAAGTAATTGTCATATATGCGTGCTAAACTAACTAATGAATTTCATTAAAATGATATATATATTTGAGGCTTCTAATTATTAATATAGAAGAATGATTTTACCGAGTAGTTATTTAAATGCTTGAAAAAAGTTGATGATGATGATGCACTTGTATATGGAATGTGCTTAAGAGTGAAACCAGGGGTTGAGTCTGGGCTTAACATAGATGAGGCCAAAGGGAACAAGGCCTGGTTTGGGGTTTATGTGTAGGTGAGTGGGTGGGGTTAGCCCACACAAAAGTGAGGTCAACAAAATAGAAACAAACTAATCATGAAAGTACTACACAAAATCCTCCCCACTTAATTGAGTTGTTGGGACATCCTCTAAATCTTTTATGTAGCTATCCCTGCTACCACCTATTTGCTACTCCCTCAAATGCAAATGTGGCCAATGTGACTCTTCTCTCTTGAGTGCAAGATGCGCTATGAATGATTTTATCGATCGATAATAGAGTGCAGTCTTATATCTTAGAACAACTTAAATATTTATTCATAGGAGCTGTCCCACTACCACTAACGTGGGTCTGAGAATCCACTCTTTATTCACTATCAAGGAGGGAACACTTACAATATTTAGCTTGGCACTGGTGCAAATATCCCTTGATAGTCTACCCCACATGACTAAATGAAACCTTTGGCTACTAATCTAACATTCAATGTCTCAATACTCTCATTTGATTTGTATTTGACATTGAACACCCATTTGCACCCAACGAATCTTTTATTTGGAGGATGCTTTGTAAAGTTTCATTTATCATTTAGACCAAGTGCTTGAATCTCCTCTTCAACCATTTTTTTTTTCATTATGAACTTTAAAGTACTTCATGAATAAACGTGAATATCTGCATACTATCAAGATTAGTTACAAAACTTTATAAGGTAATGATAATTTCCCATAAACAATATACCCCTGGATAGAATAGTTTGTGCAACTTTTTATATATTCTCCACTAGATTTCAGCTCCCTTGAAACTTCAGAGATGTGTAAATTCATAGATACTTGTAAACAATCTTGTGGTTGCATATTATTTTTGTCATGCCCAATGGGAATTCTTTCTCCTAGTGTACACATAAAGTTCCTTGTTAATCTCGAGTTGTATATCCTCAAGTGATGGAACTTAGGAGATAATAGTTAGGGGGAAGTAAAATAAGTTCTAATGATTCTAGATCAGTGTGGGTATCCATAGTGGTATCCTGAATATGATATTCACCAAGATTCTCCCCATGCATATCATATTTAGGGTAGTATGATTGTTTTTCAAAGAAAATAACATCCATGAAGTAATACTATTTTTTTTGTAATTGGAGAACACTTATATCCATTTTTACTAGAAAGTATAACCAAGGAAGATACATTAGATGGATTTTGAGTTTAGCTTTGTACGGTTTAGCTGGTGAATGTGAGCAAAAGAGAACAAAATATTTTTAGAGGAAGATTGGATGAGAAAGCGCTACTATGAGACTATATTTCCATCAAAACATTAAGAGAGGCTATGAATCCTAGGACCCTGCTTGACATTCTATTAACGAGGTAGGTGACTGTGAGCACTACATCTCCCTAGAAAAAAAATGGGACATTGTAAAAAAACGTTATAGATCTAAATACTTGGAGAAGATATATATTATTCCTTCCAGCTATCTCATTTTGTTGTGGAGTCTCGATACTAAAACTCATATGAACAATATCATTCTTTACAAAGTAGGATCCAAGGATTGAGTTGAAGTATTTTTTTGCATTGTCAATTTAAAAAAAAATTATTTTGCATTGCAACAAAGTGTAAATGATATCATAGGAGTGAAAACTTTGAGTAATTTCAAATTTCTCCTTCATGAGAAATATCCAATTGGTTCTAACTATGATTATCAATGAAGGAGACAAATCATCTCACACAATTAATGATTTTCAATTTTTTGTTCCCCAAATATCACTATGGATGATGAGAAATGATGTGAGGATTTGTATTAAGATGGAGGACATACATGCCGAGTATGTTTAGCAAATTGACAAGTTTCATACTGATAAAATTTTATTTTTCTTAATAATGAAATGATGGTATAATTTACAACATAATAAAAATTAGAATGACCTAAATGACAATGTCATAATAAAACTATACTTTCAATAAACTCGTCATCACAATGTCATAATAAAACTTGACTTTCAACAAACTCGGACACTATAATTAAGAACATGGGAAAAAAATGTTGGAGAAGACACATGCGTGTTAAGAGAATAACTTTCCTTGAGCTGATATAGACATTGCTGCAATTCAACCCGTCTCCAATGCCTAAAATTCACAAAATTTAGAATAAAATTTAGTAACAAAGTTCAAGTCATTAGTTAGCTTGCTAATGGAAAGTTAGTTGTATTATAGTTGGGTAAAATATAATACAGAAGAAAGCTGAACATTTTCACTTCTCCTTCCCCAATAATCTTGGAGTGAGAACCATCGACAAGGCTAACAAATTTGAGGTTAGTGATCACTTGGTAGTTGGTGAGAGCATGAATGTCTCCAGTCATGTGATCAAAAGAACATAAATCTATTATCCACTGTCAAAATCTTTCATTGTTAGCAAGATTGGAGGATATCATACCTTGGTGTATCAAGCTGGTAGTCGGGCTAGTAAGAAGTTTCTTCAACACATTCAATTGTTCTTTGGTGAAAGGACTATGGTCAGCCAACCCTATAGAAGAGGTATTGTAGTTTTTTCTCCATTGTCTAGGTTTCTAATATACAAGTTTTTCATGTAGTTTCTAGCATTTATCCTGTGTGCCCAAGTTTCTTGCAATGTTTATACAATAGATGTATTTTATTTGGCTTTGGATCATGGGAAGAGTTGTGTTTACAAAGAGGAGCTTCCAGAGCTAGATGAACCACACTTTCTGCCATCATGAGCTTCTTCTTGCTTTCTTCTCTTCTAACTTCAGCAAAGGCTTCTCAGGTGGTAGGGAGAGGCTTGATCCCCATGATTCTTCATCTAACCTCATCTAAGTTCTTATTAAACCAAATAAGAACTTGATTGTCTTCTTCTTCGTCACTATTATTTCATGCATCATAACATCTTGAGGACACTTCCATACATACATAGTATACATGTCTAACTATAACTAATACTTTCACAATGTTTTAAGTATCAAATAACAGTTGATTCTTCTTGACGGAGCTCATACAATTTATCTCAATCTCAAACAATTTTGCAGTATTTTCAATACTAGTTAAGTATCACGAGTTGCTTCCTAAATCTCCCGTGTTATCTTGTAAAGCAAGAAATTTTCTTCAACTTATGTGGTCATAGAATTGATCCATCAAGACATATTACCATATGATCTTGAATCTTATATGAGCCTTAGTTAGAATCAGTGAGCTCAGGAATCTGGTGAGATGTTTATATTTTTTTTTCCACAAATGTACATAAACATGAATTGAGACTATTGAAATAAGTTTAGTCATTGATTTATGATTTGTGATCAAAGTCAAGAGTTCCGAGTTGTTTGGACAAAATTGTTGTTTCTGATTCAGAACTAACCTCCGAAGTAACGCTAGACATCTTCATTCAGTACTTTGTAATAAGCCTTATGCACATTTAAGGCAAAATTTGGGAGTTGGCTGCTTCTTGTGGCATGGAAGAGTCCAACACTATGATAAGGAGCAGAGGAGGGCCTACAACCTAGCTGGAAGGATTCTGCCGACTCCAAGAAAGGTTATGGCTGCTGAACAACTGTTGGAGAGGCTCTGATGGTTATAGGAGCAAGCAAAACATGGCATGTAACCTAGCTGAAGGGATTCCAATGGCCGCAGGGATGAATCTGTTCAAATTGAGCCTATGACTCGTGCATACAAGAGAGACGAGCTAAGCAAAGATATCTTTATATGTTGTCATTCCACAATCTGTCATTTGCAAATTAATCAAATGGAAGAGAAAAGTGACCGAGAGATTGAGAGTGGCGGACATATCACTTATTGCGAGGAGTCTGCACGGGCCACTTGCAGAAGAGCCAAACTGCTCGAGTATGACAGGAGTTGCAAGAGACGAAAGAACCGCAACCCTTAAAGCCCTACTACCGTGAGATAAGAGCACAACTTAAGCATAAATGAAAGACTACCAAAGGCTTCTACTGTGAGGAATAAAAGGACAAACATTGCTATCTCTAGAGGGATCGAATTCGAGCCCCGATACATAAAAAAGGTGGAGAAACAATATCCTCTTATTCCATCATATTCAAATTACAACATTTCCTCATATTACATAGGGAATGCTTAGGGCAAATAAAATAAAGACTGTTACAACTTATCACAATAAAAGAAATACATACAATATGATAAAAAAACAGATTAAAAAAGATTACAATTGAAATAGGAAACTCCCTCAAATAGTTTTCACAAATTGATCTTGTGGGACTCATATGTCCGGCGGCATGTGTCACCTAACAGGGACAGTTTCACAAGTTACCAAAGTAGCATTTGATAATTTATGAATAAAAAACTATTCCCAATATTTTTCTGAACGAGTATGATGTATTTAAACAGATGCTTACACAGGAAATGGTAAGACATAATACAAAAGGATTAAAATTCTCAAAAAGAATTTATCACATAAAAGTGAAGTTCATTAGTAAAAGTAAAATGAATCAAACTCCGAAACAATTCTAACAAGGAATGAAAAATTCAAGAAAATAATTTCTACATGAGAGTAACAATCGGCAAAACTCCTGCGGTTGATTCATTTGCCAAATAAATTTGTAATAGAATGCTCACTATTCCCCAAAATTGACTATCAAAATGCAAGGAACCTTTTAAAATGGCACAGGAACACATCTAGTATGTGCCCATAACACGAACTAAATAGCCTCAGAGAGCCAAATTTAAAGTTGAAGATGTGCATACAAATGCCCATAATTTATATCACATGAATCCATGCACAATGCTAAATTTCTTTGGTGGCATACAAAAAAGTATCATAAATCATAAATTAAATAAAACTAAAAAAGAAGGATAAAATATAGTAAGGTAAAACCACAGTTTCAAAAATCAGAACAAACTATTCAACCATGAACCAATCCTTCGATTGGTTCTTTCCAATCTCAAAATCACTTCTACAAAAAAACCAGAATTGAACTGGTCTAAACAGGTGTTAAACCGATGAACTATTTTGGTTTTTAGCGAACCAACTTGTTATTGATCAATTTCAGCTTTTAAAATTTTCAAATGACTAGAAATAAAAGAAGTAAATTAATAATGGATGAAAAAATATGTTGTATTAAAATTTTGATTTAAAATATTATTCAAAATATCCAATATAGTAGTGAAGTGTTCAAAATTAAATTATTATATAGTGAATTGATACAAGTGTTATTATTATATCAAGATTACACAATTTAAATCATATTAACATAATTTAAAAAGTTATTACATCATTTAATTCAACCGCCGGTTGAACCATACTTCAACTATCGAACCTTGAAGTTCTCTAATATGAACCACGATGATTTTTTCACAAAAATTAAGGCGAGCAAAATATTTTTATTCACTTACACAAATAAGACAACTCAAATATATAGAGATAAGCACCTACAATTCGAGAGGTAGGCGATCTCTACCAAACCCTATACCTAAGACTCAATGCCCAATCTCATGTATCCCTAACCCTAAGCATAACAGACCCTATAATACCCTAAAATAATAACTAATAAAAAGTAAGGATCTGTTTGGAACAGTTTTCTGCCAGCTTTGCTTTTTAGGCCGTCATCACAGTTTTATCTGTTTGGAACAGTTTTCTACCAGCTTTGCTTTTTAGGCCGTCATCACAGTTTTATTTGGAGAACTGTTTTCTTATTGTTTTTTAGAAATTTTTATAATAGAAAGCTATTTTTTTTAACTTGAACTAGTAAAAGTATAGTTACTGCTAGAAAGCTGAAGTCTGACTGGTTGAAAATAAAATAAAATTATAATAACCACAGCATCTTTCAAAAAATTGTTTCCTTTGCAGCAACTTTACAACTACTTCAAATAGCTGCAGCTGCCCCAAACAGATCCCAAATTACCTATATACCTATATGTGTCGTAATAATATTTCGCTCCCAATAGGACACATTGTCCCTAAGGTGGGAAAAAAAGAAACAATTGATGGATCAAGTCTGATGGCTCTCCCTCATTAGCTAACTTGAGTTTGGCTCTCGTCGTCAGCGCTTCGTTGAAATGAGTGACGAGTCATTGACACTGCCTGAGGACTAAATCTAATCCATAGCCCGAAGCATATTTCTTTACAATGAAAAGTGGTTGAAACCATGTAATGTCAACATTGGTATACTTGCCATGCCCTTTTTTAACTTCTTAAAAGTTTGGGTCGCCGTTTTCTCCCACTAAAAAGTTATCTTTCTTCAATTCCTCCACCAATAGCCCCATAATTGAATTACAACCCTTTACGGACTTCCGTTTGTATCCTGTAAGTCACAAAAATCTTCTCAACCACTTTGAGGTCTTAGGTAGTAGCCACTCAAATATAGCTGTCACATTCGATGGATCCACCGACACTAAGATTTTGGACAAACTATGGTTACCGCGAAGCACCAACTTAATCATGTCCAACCTAATCTCCACAGAAAAGGATTTCCAATCCACCCTCGTCTCTTTGATCATCAGTGGCCACTTTATCCCAAGAATCACATCAACACTTTCAAAGTTCAAGTGAAAGAAGCCCTCCACCATGTATATGACCTGTAGTGTCAACACCAATCAAATTCTAAGACTTATATCCACCTTCCCTATCCTTAACATAACCCCAAAACTTCTCGTATCTATCAAGTTCAACCCCAACTGGCCTACAACCCAATTGGAGATAAAGTTGTGAGTGGCCCCACTATCCACCAACACCACTACAAGTTATTCTCCGATCTATCCCCTCACCTTCATGATGCAATTTGGAGTAAACCCCACCACTGAGTTGAGGGGAACCTCCACTAAATCAAGGTGTATGTGCTCCACACCCTCCACCGCTTCTTCCTCCAACTGGCTAAATCAAGGTGTATGTGCTTGTCGGCGTTTAAAAAGGGGGGGGAGTTACGTTTGGTTCACTTTCAGCCGCTTCCCCTCACAAACTATAAGGATCTGGAGTATGCAATCCTTGTATCAGTAGATTGGTGCATACTTCTTATCACATCGGAAACACAACCCCTTTGTTCTTTTGCATTACATCTCTAACTCCATGAGGCACTTGATGTTGACCACGCCTCCCTTTGAATTGACACCATCTGGGTCCATGGTGTCATAGTTGTCGAGGGACTCCTCTGAAATCCTCCCATGGTGCTGCTTCTGGTGGTATTCTCCATCTGATTCTTGTCCTCTACTATCTGGGCTAGCTCCATCGTCTCCCGCAATTCACATGTTCTCAACAGTTGGAGGGCTGCACGTAACCTTTCATGAAATTCCCTTACAATACTATTTTAGAAATCCCTCTCAGTTGTCCCGACAACAACTCAAATCTCTTCCTATACTCCATGATAATACTCTCTTGAGTCAAAGACAAATAATTGCTCGTGTAGATCTTCATCCCGAATGTCTTTGAAACTTTCTAACAAGCAATCCTTAAATTTTCTCGTGAGAGAATTAGGTAACTTGCCTCCCTCTACTGAAACCGCTAGAGTTTTTCCCTCCAAACATAATATTGCTGTCATAAGCTTCTCCTCCCCATTTAGTCTATTTATCGTGAAATACCACTCCACCCGATAAACACACCTAAGCGCGTCTTCCCTATCAAAGATCGATATCTTAACTTCATAACTCTAGCATCCCCACCCCAACTTCCTCTCCCTCTGGAGTTTCCCCTCATGTATCTAGGGTAAAATTCTCTCTTTTTACCCTTTCTTTCGATCATAGTCATACCCCATCCTGGCTTCTCTACTTCCTTCTATGTGCTCTTTCATTCCCCTTGCATAACCCCTTCTCCATGTTTCAGCCCAACACATTTTATTGAAAATCTTTAATCAAACACCGATCAGAGCCCTAGGAGGGGGTACTTGATGGTGGATGCTTTTCTCCTCATGTCCCTCTCTTCTGATCTCTTTCTCAATTTCACCAAGAATCCTCTAATCAATCCTTGGTTAAGGTTTGTAAATTGATCCGCCGGCGGGTCTTGGATTGCATATCAATAAGCCTAACTCTTCTCAGCTTTCAAAACGGTTTTCAATAGAGAAAAGCCTTTTGTTTATGGTTGAGAACCTTTCCTCTATCTCGGATTTAGGTTGTCATACTTCTTCCAATCTCTCTTCCAAAGCATTCACTTTCCTTGCTACCATCCTGCACATTGAAATCCCTTCGTTGTTGTCTTTCTAGGTATCCCGACTCGCGACTATATTGGTAGGGTGTAAGCGGAGATCTCGACCCTGGCTTCCACGATCACTAGAATCGCAAAACTAACGTCCATGATCTCGTCGTCGGCTTTCTAGCTAGTTTGCATATGTTTGTATCAGGAAGTTTGGTGGCTGCGATCCAGTTTGTATTTGCAACCTTGTCGCGATCTCGTCTTTGCTTCCTAGATAGCTCCAATCATGAATTTATCACGATAATAGGTCA
The DNA here is from genome assembly GCF_001263595.1 of Phalaenopsis equestris. Classification (NCBI taxonomy): domain Eukaryota; kingdom Viridiplantae; phylum Streptophyta; class Magnoliopsida; order Asparagales; family Orchidaceae; genus Phalaenopsis; species Phalaenopsis equestris. Next base: position 1,480,434 of record NW_018164718.1, on the reverse strand, counting down.
CGAAAAAGACCTGACTTTTTCCATTACTTGTCGTAATCTGTATCACAACTATTTCAACGAGCGAAGGATGCACGATATTAAGTGGTTTCCAACAGAAGGAAACGTGATCCGGCTTCGCACAAAAATCACGATCCCATCCTTCCCAAGGAAATTGCAGTGAAGAAGGGAAGGATCGATGCTTTGATACTAAATTTGATGCAAACTAAGACGATGTTTAGACAGTAATTATGATAAACAAAATATTTTTCTTCAGAAACACAAAACAACACAACTCAAATATATAAAAACAAACTACAATTCAAGAGGAAGGTGATCTCTTCAAGCACCTATAACTCGGGAGGTAGGCGATCTCTCCCAAAAAACCCGAAACCTAAGATTCAAAGACCACAATCTTATGCATCCCTAACCCTAAGCATAATAAACCCTATTTATACTCCACCATAATAACTAATAAAAAATTAAATTGCCTTTAGGCAGTGGCGTAAGAGTCTCCCTTCCAGTTCAATGTCTAGTTTTATTTCCAATTTTCATACCCTTGGCAAAAACAACAGTCCTACACAACTTCACAATACCTATGGAGGTCACCAATCACATGCTGCTATTTGTGACAAAACTTTCCAAATATTATTGGTTTACGAATGCAACAATGAAAACCATATTCTATATTGCATAAATTTTGCTATTAACTATCAACCTAACATCAAACCCAAAGCAAAAATTGCCTTATTCGTGACAACGCTGAAACTATAATAACTTATCACCACAAAATCTAAAAAAAAAATTAAAGAAAAAGAATAAAAAATCGTTAACCAAGAGTGAGGTTGAACCTTTCAAAGAACAATAATGAGAAAACTTAGGTAAGGACTTCTGAGAGAGCTGATGAAAAAGGAGAACTCATTATCACTCCATGACCTATCATCTTTAGGCGACATTCAAAAATGCTACAGCTGCTGCGTTGCCATTGACCTCAAGAGACCTTTCCAGAGCGATCTGCACAAAAAAATTTAATTTTCACCAGTATTTAATAACTGCCAATTATCTTTAATAATGGAAAGTCAGCTCACATTAATCCTATAAAGAACAATAAAAGTACTGAACCTAGCTTGAAAAAATAAATCGCAAAACCAACGTTTCTAAAACATTCATTTTTTAATGAAATGATCCCAGAATTTCAATATTATTATTATTATTATTATTATTATTATTATTTTGCTAACAATATAATAGTTCGACAATTTATTTAATCAAGAACAACTAGGATGGAAAGAAATAAGGCATTGCCGTATATGGGCTTCATTTCATGTTACTCGGGTATTTTAGCCAAAGCTGTTTTCTAAGCATTTATGTGTGGGCTTATGATAACCCGGTCTCGGGTATTTTAGCCAAAGCTGTTTTCTAAGCATGTATGTGTGCTGTTTTCTAAGCATGTATGTGTGGGCTTATGAGAACCCGGTCTCGGGTATTTTAGCCAAAGCTGTTTTCTAAGCATGTATGTGTGCTGTTTTCTAAGCATGTATGTGTGGGCTTATGAGAACCCGGTCTCGGGTATTTTAGCCAAAGCTGTTTTCTAAGCACGTATGTGTGGGCTTATGATAACCCGGGTATGAATCAACTCAGGTAGTGAGCATGGGTTTCTAACAATTCGAGCATAGATATCTGCTTTTGTGACAACCAAGTGCTTTTGTGAATATCCAAAGATTAAAATTTAGCTCCAATAATTTTATTTAACAGTTTAAAAATATCAAGCAAAAAAAAAAAAAGGAAAAAAAAAAAAAGAGCGAAAAAAAACAAAAAGAGCGCACATTACAAGTCTCAAAACAAGAATTTGTGAACAAAAAGGGCTCTTATTTAAAATATGCTAAATCAGCATAAAAATGATTCATTCCAATCGAGCCGCTAAAATCAAAATGATGCATTCACCCTGCATTGTTTGCCTGCAAAACACAAAAATAGAACACACATATTGCATCATTTCTCCTGCAGCATTGTAATGCTGCACTATCGTTCTATTCTCAAGCTATCCAATGTGCTTTAATACAATTCCAAATCTTTAGTCTGAACATGAATTTTACTGAATATTCTCTAGTAACAAAATTAATTTTAGCCTAAGCATGAATTTTACTGAATATTAGCTTGGAAAAAATTTAATTTGACATGTTACTATAATGTTATAAGTTCATAAGCTACTGAAAATATTTTCATGATTTTCAAAGGTATAGTAAACAGCATATTTTTTAACCTTCTTTGGAAAGGTGTAAAATAATTATTTTTACAACTCTTTGACCAGGTGTGTTCAAATGGGTAATGTACTATATAGACAAGATTTTATAAATTTCTAAAATTTACCTATTTTTGTTTTTTACAACGAAAATTTTGATTTCAAAGCTATAAAAGTTACATTATAATGAAAAGTAAGATATACTCATAGCACTGTCTGTAATATCAAGGAACTATAAGTTAGCGATGTATGATGCCTTAGAATCAAAATTTCATTAATGCAATCTAGGATGAGCTGCACAATGTAACACAAAACACACAATCCATAGGTTATCAAGTCCAACTTGAGCAAAAATTAATCACTTTTGATGCAAAAACAATAAACACGTTCCGCTTCAAAAAAAGCATGTTAAGTTGGTGGTAAGCCTCCGCTGGGTTTCATTTTCAATGTCCGCAAGCTTCCGTTGAAGTTGGCTGATCTCTCATTCTATCATTTCCCTTGTAGGCTCAGGCATGTATCTCCTTGGTCGCATAGCTAGGGTTTGGAGTGGGAGGTGAAAGAGAGCATAAAAAATGATTTGAAGTAGCTGAATTTAAAAATCAACAAGAGGAAATTAGGGATATGTCAAAGTTTTGGCTATGATTTAAGAATACGAAGAAAATTTTGGTTGAGGGGTAAGGCAGACGCTAGGCAACCCTGGGATATGACTACGGTTAGGCTAGCTATGATACGAAAAGATATCAGAGTTAACCCAAACCACAAAAAAAAAACTAATATTATTACCGAAAACAAATAAGCGGTTACAATCAACACACTAGAAAGAGAAAATACAACAATACCACACTCTGAAATCTGAAATAGCAACAAACACGATACAAATAATAGAACTAGGGTGGGGTTTTAGGCTGGTGGTGGTGATCGGAGGGGGTTTGGCAGTGGGGAAACAATGACACAACAATGGTCGATGGCTGTACTGGGCGGCAGCACACAGGAAAGAGCGGAAACAGCAAAGAGGACAGCAAGCAAACGGAGCCACTTCGCTGTTTAGGTGGCAGCAGCAAGGTAGGCAGGCGGACTGAAATGAACGGCAGTTCAAAGAACAACAGTTTGCTGTTTTGGGGCTGGCATCAGCAGGGTAGAGGGGTTTTGGGGCAACTGTGAGGGTTGAAAGCTGGTAGGAGTGGCTGGGACAGCAGGGTAACTGTAATAACAAGTGGTAGGGACAACTGAGGGTGGTGGAACGGGTAAGAAGGACAGCAGCCCATCACAGTCAGTTAGGCGGCAGCAAACCGAAACACGGATGACAGCGACTGGAAGATAGGAACACTGAAGGAAACAACAGCAGGTAACTGTTCGGGAGTGGCTGCAACAATGGAGGGCGGCCAGAAGCGATGCGGGGAGTATACGGAAGGGAATTGGGAGAATAATGACCACCCTGGGAGAAAAACAGCCGGAGCACCACCAAATCCCTTGAATATAACCCTCGAAGGGAGAAGAAAGGACATCAACGGCTGTCCTAAACAAAATACACAAAAAACTAACTTCAAACTCTAATACAACACATATATAAGAAATGACTAAAAAGGAATGACGGATAATATGAAAGAAAGCATAAGGAAAACGGGACTGTTTCAGCCCATCTCTCGCGATTGCAAAATCTAGCAGTATTGCAGCAGCTACACTACCGTATCCGTGGTGAGCTCCCGTGTCAACCCTCTTTTACAGCATACGGAAACTGCAAAAGGCAAGTGAAGTTCAAGAAGATAATAATCATCAAAGGAAAGGGCTACATCTGGAATCGACTATAGTCCTATGAGAATTGAAAGCCACAGAGGACAACTCACAAAGAAGAAATATGGGTAATAGTTGGAGCAGGAAGGGTTCCCACATCAGTTAGGTTCTAATGGACAGTTAAACTAAAGATGACTTCACAGAATCTTTGGCTTCAATAAGGCAGTAATAATAACAAATTATTTTCCTGAACTGTAAATTAATGTTCTACTAAAAAGTAAGGTTTGCCAAATAATTAGTTACTACTTTGAACTATTTCAAACATCATTTAATCTTATAAAGAGCCCCATTATAAAAGTCTTCGAAGTGCTCGAACATAAAAATTCTTCATGAAATATCCAAGTCTTTCCTGCAAAAAACTTCTCATATTCTCTTTGAACCTTTTAGTGTTCCGATTTGCATATTCTTACACTTCCTAATAGGTTGGTTTTCTTGACAATGATTCCACTACTTCAAACTGAGCAAATATTATTTAGGGTGAGGCATTTCATCGCTTTGTATGGGAAGGATTTAGGGTTCAACTTTGCCCAACATAGAAAATGAGGGAGGCATTTCTGTAGGGCTGGCAAGCTGACAATTTAAAAGGTTTTTAAATGGCAAAATTCACAATAAATGATCATGGCAAGTTAATGGAAACACATGAAGGTGTTGAGATATAAAAAATTCAATTTGCATTACCTCCTTGCTTTATTTCTTGCTTGCTTGTAATAGATTGTGCTTTACATTGCTAAAAAACTGAAATTTTAACTTGCAATGCTGGGTGAATTACAAATCTTATAATATAAGTAATAAAGTTCAATTTATTTTGAACATCCCAGCTCATCCCAAAGACCCACCCCTTTAGTCCCGTCAAATGCATTTAGAGCAGAAGGGTGGCATCCTTCGACTTATTAAACATTAGAACTTAAATTTGATTTTTGGGGAAAAAATTATGAAGATGTACATACATACCACACAAATTCTATGTATTTACATATCTAACACCTAAACTTTAACTTTTACATACGTGCCACCTTATGCATAAAAAGGCATATTTCACTATTTAAAAATTAAAATGGTGGTGTTTTTATGATATATGAAAGATTTGGATGGTATAAATGTAATAAACAAAATTAAGTGTTAAATACGTAAATACAAAAGAATTGGATGGTATGTCTGTAAATGCCCCAACATTTTAAGTCATCAATGTAGGGTCCAACTTCAAAGTCACAATAAGAAAAAATAACATCACTCTTTGGCATCCATTTATGGATCTTAAATGTGAAGAGTAGAGAAGTCCATCATGCACAGGAGGATCCTAGCCAAAGTAGAACAATAAAAAAAAAATGAGGTAAATAGAAAAAAGAACCTTTTTCTGTGATCATGCCCTAGTCTGCGAAGAAACAACAGCCACAACTAGAGACAAAATAGCCTGGAGAGTTCATAGGGACTAATTTTTTAAGGATTTGTATTTAAAACCTCCATTTTAAGATATCATATACCAGAAAAAAAATTACTAGTTACTGGCTAGATCAGTTGTGTATGGTGAATCACACAGATAGGACTATCTTTCTAAATTACATGACGTATGTGATCAAATTTTGTGGTCCTAACGTTCCATGAAACTGAAAAATCAGGAAGCGTTACAGATTTATCTACAAGCACAATAAATACACACAAACTTCATATAGCCTAAAGCATACAGGTGAAAGTAGTTAAAATTTCATAGACACGCATGAAAGAAGCAAATATAATGAGAGGAATATAGTAATAATCCTAAGAAGTCAAGTGGTATTAGCAAAGGATTATTTCTGTTAGTGGAAAATCACCTCCTTATACGTGTGTTTTAAAATTGTGAATGGCTCTTTCTCACGAGCTCCATTATTTTCTTCAAATATACCGATCAAATCCTGGAAAGAAAAAAGTTCAAAATGTTAAATGGATACATAAAAAACCAAGAAACATCAAGGAGACACTTGAATGAATTTTAATTTTTTTATTAGCGCAATTATACATTCAACAGTTAGTAATAGACCGATTATTCTCAAAGTTAAATAGCAATCAAACTGAACTTTTATGATATTGTACAAATTTGAGAAAAAAAAAAACTTCTGTTTAGATTTTAACCATATGCTATAAGAATAATAGCATATACCGGTTCAAGATAAACAAACTGATACCCGAGTTAACCAAATCATAGCAAGACAATCAAATAAAATCAAACAAAAAATTCTCCAATTAATCCTTAAATTTGATTTTTTTGACTTAAAAGATTAATAGCATATGCCAAATGGATATATGAAAAACCAAGAAACAACAAAAACACATTTCCAAGTTGTCACGAAATTTTCTCTCGCAAGACCAGGGACATTTTTTCAATTTTTTTTAGATCGGCACCGTGCTCTATGCTGAGAGCCCCACAAAAAACCCAACTGTCACTCGAATTTCTTTTGCAAGAAAGAAGGTCCTCTCAATCATCTAGATCGACATCGCACTAAATGTCGAGATCCCCTGATATATCTACCAAGTATTAAAATCACCCTTTTGCTAAACAAGGAGGATAATCACCAGAGAAAACACTGAGCTCCAAGTCAAAAGTCTATCATCTAGATTGACATCACACTCATGGACAAGATTCCTAGATACATGTAAACTCAAGTCATTCCTTTTCACTTGATAAGGGGTAAATATTTTAAAGACTCTTATGCATTCAAGTTAACATCATGCCCAAAGCTAAGACTATTGAGTGTCGTGAATACTAAGTCCCTTCTTTATAAGACAGAGGGCCCATACTTTTTGGGTAAATATTAGATTGAAGGCCGAAATCTTCTAGCCATAAGGTTCAACATCATGCCTACTATTGAGAACTTCCTCCATTTGGGTTGATATCATAGTCATGATCGAGATCCACAAATAGCCCATCTGACATTGTGCTTTCTCATGAGATTCTTGAGAATGTTAAAGTCGTTAATGATAAATTTGTGTTCAGTTAGACAATAACAAAAAGAATAAGTATCAAATAAGATTTATAAGATGATACTAAATGTTGGAGGTTTGCCTTCAAAACTCGCTAATTTAAAAAGTCAAGCGAGAAAATCTGTTAACATCTATTTGCTTTAGCCCGTTAAGTTTGAGAATCATAAAGCCTCTTTTGCTCAAGTCTAGGGCTTGGATGGGAACCGAGCTCAACAAACAGAGATGTGATCGAGTTAGTGAATTTTCTTTCCACTCAACAAGCCAAGATTATAGTGAAGAGCCCCGTTTGTTAAGTTGATGATGACAAAACACAAGATTATTTAGTTGGGTTGACAGCGTGTCGGATGTAAAATCCTCAATTACCATATTGGTGCCAATGTCGTAATCAATTTGAGAAAAAATGAATATATCTTCAAGCAAATTATAAACAAGATAATTTCAAAAGTCTAAGATTCATCTATCAAATTTGTCACAATTCTATAAGTCAAATATAAGAATTTTGAGCTCATTAGCTCCAACATATCAAATTGGAGAACCACAAGTTTGTTTACAGCTCAAGTCAAGGATGTAAGCAAGTTCTAAAAATCAGATTCAACAAGTCCAAACATGGTCGAGTTATTGAAAGCTCTCTTCACTCAACGAGACATAAAAATAGCTTTAGAGAAGAAGCTCATGTTTGTCCATCTAATAGAAATAGCTATTGTATTGAAGTTTATCCAACCAGATTAGTTAGGTGATCCAAAGCTTGAGGTTCTCTAAACATATTGAATGAGTAAGGCAAAACAAAAATAGACGATCCACGTTTACGCTCTGTAGGTGGAGGGGTTATAATTTATATCAGTAGGATATGATTATGATTATTCCCCACTTCCCAGTAAGTAAAAAATAATCAAATGAAGGATATTACAAATCCCTGTTAAAAGAGGTGTCTTCAAATGCAAATCAAAAGTCAATTTTAGTTGCTCCTCACTCTCTCTTATAATTTGTTATTCAAAAAGAGCATAAAGCCTGTGAAGATTTTAGAAGATCTTTCTAGAATTTTTTTTGTAACACAATAATGCATTTTTAATTAATCATAAAATCCTCACATAACACAAGGGGTATTTTTTTTGGTTTATTTGGGTTGATATTGTGCTCGATTTCCAAATCTCCAAATGTTTTTCATCAGAAAAGGGGTCCCACTTTTTATGATTAACAACAAATTTATGGCTGAGACCCTAATGATAAGGGTTGACATTATGCTTAACACGAGATCTCATTTCTTTTGGATTGACATCGCTCTTCAATATCAAAATCTCAAAATATCTTCTTAAGAATTTTGGTATCAATCAAAATGTGATAAAATTTAAAAAACAATGATTTCTTCCTTTTGGTTAACCAAGATTTTGAAGGTTCAACTAAAAAATTTTTGAGATTTGCAAGCTTCAATGAGTTTTTTAGATATATACAAGTTTTTTCACAAGTCTATGGCTTAAGTGAGTCAAAAATGTCGAACTCAACAAGCCAAATATGGTTGAATTGCTGACAGCCCCCTTCACTCGACAAGCCATAAAAATGACAATAGTGAAAGAGCAAGCTCTTCTCACTTGATAGGCCATAAAATACAGTGGTAGTAAGAGAGTCTCCATCTTAGTTTAATGATAGAAGTTATCTAGTTCCCAAGCATATCCAATTTAATGAGTTTAAGTGATCTAAATAAAAGAGATTTTCTTACCGAATTGATAGATTAAAGCTAAATCAAATGTAAAATCTGCACTAAGAAAATAACCATGAAATTAAGCCAAAAAATTCCTAGGTTCTAAGACTCTGTGATTCAAGAAAGTAGTTCTCTAAATAGACAAGCTTTATTTGCAATAGTTTAAATGACCGAGCACAATACCGCAAGCAATATACCTACCCCGAAGGATAGGTACAATACTTATTTGTGAGACTCGATTAAATAAACTAAAGAATTTATGACATCCGTCTGGTCTACGAACATTTTATATATGCCGACAAATTCTCCTATCTAAGACAAATAATTAGATAGGGTTTATATTACCTGAGTTTTTAAAGCTCCCTATAGAGGCAAGCTCTATATAGTCAATTACATCTTAATAGATAGAAGTCACTTAAAAAAACTCTCGATTTAGATCAGAAAATATTGTCTCCAAGAATTTCAAAGGAATAGGACTTTTCAAGGATCAGACAAACATGTGTGAAATGGGAAGGACTCAAATTTGGAACATTTAATTTTTGGAATCCAAAGGAAGAAGAACTATGGGATGTCACGGATCCCGAGGGGAACCACAGTGACTTCCCAAGTTATTCTATGGTTTAGCTTCAATTTCGAGAAAGAAATTACTGAATTTTTCATCCTGCAAATTTTATTAGTTAAAGCTTACATTTGCGTGAGACGGTCGCACAAATAGCCTGGAAGATGTGATCATTTAGGCCGTGACGAACGATAATCTCATAATCTTAAAACGAGTTAGGGCTTATATTTCACAACATGATTGTGCAAAAACCTAAAGATGAGTTGAGAATTTATGTCGCACTAGGCAGTTTATTTGGGTTGACATTGTGCTCAATTTCCAAATCTCCAAATATTTTTCATCAGAAAAGGGGTCCCTCTTTTATGAAAAGGGGTCCCTCTTTTTATGATTAACAACAAATTTATGGCTGGGACCCTAATGATAAGGGTTGACATTATGCTTAACACGAGATCTCATTTCTTTTGGATTGACATCGCTCTTCAATATCAAAATCTCAAAATATCTTCTTAAGAATTTTGGTATCAATCAAAATGTGATAAAATTTAAAAAACAATGATTTCTTCCTTTTGGTTAACCAAGATTTTGAAGGTTCAACTAAAAAAATTTTGAGATTTGCAAGCTTCAACGAGTTTTTTAGAAATATACAAGTTTTTTCACAAGTTTATGGCTTAAGTGAGTCAAAAAGGTCGAACTCAACAAGCCAAATATGGTTGAATTGCTGACAGCCCCCTTCACTCGACAAGCCATAAAAATGACAATAGTGAAAGAGCAAGCTCTTCTCACTTGATAGGCCATAAAATACAGTGGTAGTAAGAGAGTCTCCATCTTAGTTTAATGATAGAAGTTATCTAGTTCCCAAGCATATCCAATTTAATGAGTTTAAGTGATCTAAATAAAAGAGATTTTCTTACCGAATTGATAGATTAAAGCTAAATCAAATGTAAAATCTGCACTAAGAAAATAACCATGAAATTAAGCCAAAAAATTCCTAGGTTCTAAGACTCTGTGATTCAAGAAAGTAGTTCTCTAAATAGACAAGCTTTATTTGCAATAGTTTAAATGACCGAGCACAATACCGCAAGCAATATACCTACCCCGAAGGATAGGTACAATACTTATTTGTGAGACTCGATTAAATAAACTAAAGAATTTATGACATCCGTCTGGTCTACGAACATTTTATATATGCCGACAAATTCCCCTATCTAAGACAAATAATTAGATAGGGTTTATATTACCTGAGTTTTTAAAGCTCCCTATAGAGGCAAGCTCTATATAGTCAATTACGTCTTAATAGATAGAAGTCACTTAAGAAAACTCTCGATTTAGATCAGAAAATATTCTCCAAGAATTTCAAAGGAATAGGACTTTTCAAGGATCAGACAAACATGTGTGAAATGGGAAGGACTCAAATTTGGAACATTTAATTTTTGGAATCCAAAGGAAGAAGAACTATGGGATGTCACGGATCCCGAGGGGAACCACAGTGACTTCCCAAGTTATTCTATGGTTTAGCTTCAATTTCGAGAAAGAAATTACTGAATTTTTCATCCTGCAAATTTTATTAGTTAAAGCTTACATTTGCGTGAGACGGTCGCACAAATAGTCTGGAAGATGTGATCATTTAGGCCGTGACGAACGATAATCTCATAATCTTAAAACGAGTTAGGACTTATATTACACAACATGATTGTGCAAAAACCTAAAGATCAGTTGAGAATTTATGTCGTATTAGGCAGACAACCTCAAAATCATATGGCTTGTTGTTTAATTCTAAGGGATGTTGTTATAGATACTCAAGCTGTTGCAGATTGTTGTTGTAGAATGCTAACCACAAAATCAACTCCAAGCTATTTGACGAAGTAGCAGTCCTAAAGTCTAAAGGTTTAAAGGTTTAAATAACAGGTTTAAGTTCAATCATGGGGGTTAAAGTTGATTAGAGCAACACCGGTTAAGATCCCACGATTCCCTCTTTTCGGTATCACTATTTTCTTTTGAATTTACTTAGTTTAAACAAGTTTTGAAACTCATTTAAACCGGGGAGATCTCGTTAGCAACCGTGGGTTACCTCCTACGAGGGATTCCCGTAAATTCAACAGGACGTATTATGTTTTGTTGTATTTCAAAGGATTTATGGTTACCTTTGAAACAATTTAATTTAGTTTTGAAAATTGTTGATTAATTTTGAAAAAAATGTTGTTTTGTTTTGCAGGTAAAGTTACATCCACAACCAAGCATATATCATATTTTGAAATGAAAGTAAATTGCAGAAAGTAAAATGACAGAAATTAAATAACACCGTAAAAGCATATATGTTATTTTGTTGCTGCTCCCGCTGAAAAATTAGCTTTTACAACATGTATATAATTTTGCAGAAACTGCTCCCGCTGAAAAATTAGCTTTTACAACATATATATAATTTTGCAGAAAATTTGAATAAATTGCAAGAGTAGATAAAGGTGTAGTTGCCAAGTTCTAGGTGAGTACTTAAAGATTTTAATAAATGATTTTCCGAACAAAGTATAATAAGTTCAATTATTCTTCAAAATATTCAAAAGGTTATGAAAGTGTCTAGGAAACAATCCCTAGCAACTTTTAAATCCTTTTTTGAAGTATTTCGAGTTTATTTGAACCTATTATATTGTTCAATTAAACATTCCAAGCTTGATGAGTTAATACACCTTATGCTTATTGAACCAAATATTTCAATTATCCAAAGAGTAGGGCACTCAATATTTTACTTAAAAGTTATGTAGGAGGATACCCTTAGGGCAAGTCTAAGTCATTAAAAATTATGTGCCCAACATTAAAGTTGGGTCTGCAGTGTTTAAAAGTGTTAATTATTAATCATGTTATCCTTTCTAAACCTCATTAATCAATCTTGGATTAAGCCTAGTTCACTATCAAACCCTTAACAATTTCAATGGGTAAATTTGCAATTAAAATTTTAATTTAAGTGATACATATCCTTATTAAAAGATCATATCATATCCAATTGTAGGCTCAAGGCTCAAAATAAGTTAAAATTGTAGGCTCAAAATAAGTTAATTTTCATCCTCCTAACCTAAGCCCATCACTTTAGAATCACTTTCATCCTCCTAACCTAAGCCCATCACTTTAAAATCATTTAATTTTAACTAACTTCCAAATCCTGATAATTTGGGAAATTACCATTTTTACTCTTATCATGAAAATGTGGCTAATTGGTTTCTACCTTTTAACCTCTACGAGCACTTTATCTCACAGCCTCTTCCAGCATTGTATCTCAAAGCATTTTGGCCTAATTTCTTCCCAACTAGAATCATTCCTACATAAGGGATTCATGTATTCCTCTCTCTCCTCTTCGAATCTCGCAAAAAGGCATGTCGATGACCTCATCATAGATCTTTTACTCATTGTCATCATGTTGTTTTATCACTCGAGGAGTTGTCGATGTAACTCTTCCATAAACTCCTGATCAAGTTCAGGCAATCGCCTCCGTAGCGGCATGATTAGGGTTTAGAGTGGGAAGGTGGAAGGATATGTGTAGGGGTGATTAAGAATGGGAAAAAAATAGAGTGGAAGTAGGATTGGGTAGTGGTGGAAGCTAGTAAACTAGGATATGTTATACTAAATGATATCGGAGTGAACCCAAAAAATAAAAGATAATAAATATTATTGATGAAATTCAAATAGGGCATTTACAACCACAAAACTGAAAGGGAAAATTACAACATGACAAAAGGAAATTTATAATTGTGACAAATGATAACTCCAACACAACCTAAGGTGGATCGCAGGTGATGGTAGTGGTTGTTGGGTGTCTGGAATGGTGGTCATAAAATGGGAGCGCAAACAGCTGGTCCTTACTGTCCTAGGTGGCCACCACAAAGTGGAATTCAAGTTCCCGGAGTCTGGAAGTGCTGATTTGACAGATAGGCGGTGCAGGAGGGCTGAGACATTGGAATAGCATCTGGTGGAAAGGGGAGAGGATTTCTGGTGGCTAAAACAACGATGGCAGCAAGTGGGAGCTCTGAAATCTCAGGGGCAGTAAAGTGGGAGGTTGGAACAATGATGGCAATAAGGGCATAGAAAACAGGGAGGCGTTGAGCTACAGGAGACAGCAAAGGCGTAGTCCCACCCGAGGGGTTACGAGGAGAATGGTAGCTGCAGCAGTTACGACAACAACAGTGGCGACGGAGAGGTTGCAGAGGATGGGAAGGTCAAGGTAGTCACCACCACGGAGTGAGATACAACCAATGCATCGCTCGTCCCCGGATTCAACCCTAGAAGAGAACACAAGGGACGTCAACGGCTGTCCTTATAAAAAAATCACGAAAAATAAAAGAATCACATAAATAAGCCTTTGATAACTAGGATTGGATTCCACTATGAGAAGGAGGTGTCAAATCAACATGGAAGAGTCAAACGGACCTCCTAGGTCAGGACCAAACCAAGCCAGCCGAAGGAATCGTAGGACATGACTCCCACGTCAAGCCGCATCGTCGGCGGGGCGCCTACGTCAGGTTAGTTGATCTTGCTAAAAAACATAAAAACTACTCAAAAAAATAATAATAATAAAAGTTCATAAACTATTCGGTTGGGCATCAAAATTCCAAGAAAAATGAACAACCTTGTGATAAATAAAAATAATGAAGTGCTTTTTAAATGTTGAATCAATTAATAATATCATAAACACAAAGTTATGCAAGACAAAATAATTCACAATTTTAAGACGTAATGATATACCGAAAAAATTGTACAGAACAATCTAGTCTATACTACAACATAAATAATGAATGTTAATAACCATCCACCAAATAATCTTCAAATTGGTAAAATACAGTCCTTATCTAGTTTCAATCATGCAAGATGCGGTTCATTGGGGCCTCTAAACCAATACACAAAAAGAATTTGAGAAGGAAAGTGCAACATTTTCACTCGATCAGACGAGGATCCATTATGAAACTGTCACATAAGAAGTTAAGATACATGTGAAGATGTGTTTAAAGAAAGAATTGTGAATAAGCCACAAACCTCTCCCGTTAAATTCTCAACTTCAAGCAGCTGTTCCACAATAATTTTAAGTACTTGACAGTTTTTCTGAAGCATTTCCCTTGCTTTTTCATAGCCTAGGTTGTACATCTGAACAAGAAAGGTTTAAATTGAATGGTTTGTTTGAATGAAATAAGCTAAAAAAAGAATTCTTTAAGGATGCTGCAAAGACAAGTTGCAGCCTGAATACTTGCTGTTTCTTTCTGGAAGGAAAAAAACATCAACATAACCAACAACTTTACCTGTTCAACTTTAGCTGCCATCTCCAACTCATGTTTGTTTCCCATGCTTAGTGTTCCAACCTGATTCAAAGCACATAACATATTTAGAAGCAAAACTAAACAATGCAATAGAATCCATCTATTTAGTAAAATTATATTTGAGTAATCTAATATTTACTATTAAGTGAAATTTACACCATATATTGTATCTCAATTCATTCATGAAGACAAGACGCAAAACCTTATTCATTTGCATCACTAAAGAAATCTAGCTGAAAAAAAAGAATCACAGAAACAGTTCGTCAACAATTTCATGCAAATATCCAATTACTATTGATGTTTTCATTCAAACCTTTAAACTACGCCACTTATGAAAAACGACATGCTAAATTCACTGCCAGAATTAACTGGATAAATATAAACACTAATATTTTAATGTAAATTTTTTATATGGTATACGATAATTTAAGTAATCAAAATTCAGTCAAGGCATAATAGAATTTTTTAGCCAAAAACATGGGATTTGATATAATTTCAAAGGTGATGGCATGATTTTTTATAACAATTTAATACTTTTCATAGACTGACCACTTGACCAAGCTTGATGTGACGAACACAATTTGAACCAAAAGCACAATGCACTTTGTAAATTCAAATGTCATAACACCTACGACCCTTGCTTTTGTCTACTAGAAACCTCTATCATGATTGTTCTTCATGACAAAGTGCAAGTACAATTTACTCGACCACAGGAAAATCTCTATGTATAATCTGGAGCTCCTCTTGGACTAAAACATGGTTACGATATTCTTCATTAAATAGATATGATTAAGAAACTTTTTGCACCATCAGCTAATGGGTGGTGTCACTAGATGTTTCTTTTGGAAGAAATTTTTTTCACTTGAGATAATGGAACCAATTTAAAAGAAAGTCTCACATGGTTCATGCCACAGAAGGTGGGGTTAAGACAAATCAATTGAGAAAATTATTTTTTTTCATTTAAAAAAAAAATTAATCACTCGCCCCAAATTTACAAAATTATGAACAAGAAGTTTAGGAAGCTTTAGGAACAAGGTATCCATAGACCCAAATCAAGTTCACTTCTTCGGTCCCGTCTCTGGCTCATATTAACGGTGATGTGCTTGAGTAAACAATCTCAGTTGCCCTGGTGGAGGGGAATTCGATCGAAGGAAGTAAGTATGTCTAGAATTCTAGGTTACATCTTAGATTACGTACATAATCATGAAAAGTGTTTTATTGTGCTATCAAAACTACTCTCACAAAGATGAATAAATTTCTCTTCAAGCATCAAATAAACATGCATGAAAGGGAAGACGGAAGAACTGATTTTACGATGAAAGGCTAAAATATGAAGATATAGTTATGAATTTCGAGCTAACTAATGAACCTAATACATACTAGAATGATGATGATACGGGGTGTAGGATTACCGTGGTTCCGCGGGTCCACATGTCGTAGATCTCGTGATTACAAGATTAATGACACAATGAAATCCTTATGTTATTTTTTTGCTATTTTAAACAAGTTTTTACCTTTACTTCTTTCCTACTTAGTTCTTTCCAATTTTCCTATTTCCCAATTAGGTTATTTCCGATTCGTAGACTTTTCTTTATTTTATGCTCTTCGAAAGGGTCGTATCATTTACTTTTGCAAATGGTGTGTCACTACCTTGCTTTGGAATAGGTGGTGGAATCTACTCACGTCCAAAAACATAGCCAATTTGAAATTTTCAATGTTGTTTTCAAACAAAACAACTGCTGATCGAGGTTGATTCCCTTCTAAAAGCCACCAAAATTGTATATTATCATTCTCTTGATATTCCACAATCACTACCCACCCTCACAAAACCCACTTTCTAAGAACCATACAAGATCCCTAGAGCGGTTACAGCGGGTATTAGAACCCAAGAAGCTCTAGATTTTTTAGAGCATTCCACAATCACTACCCACCCTCACAAAACCCATTTTCTAAGAACCATATAAGATCCCTAGAGCGGTTACAGCTGGTATTAGAACCCAAGAAGCTCTAGATTTTTTAGAGTGTCGTTTTGTGTTAATCCAAAATTCCAAAAAGAAAATTCCACCGTACCAAGATACCGCAATTCCGAGTCCTAAATAAAAAATTTCCATAATCCAACCTTCTTAATTCCACCAAAATCTTACGCCGACACTACCACCAAAATCTAAGCCCCATACCAACTATGATTTACAATCCTACACACGTTAAAACCTAATCAAGAGGAAAGGACGACAACCACCAAGAAGAACCCTCGGCAAGGTATCTAGAAACTTACTATGGCGAATATGTAGCAAAAAATTCTCCAACTGCAATAGAACTTTGCCTCCTTCGAGAAGAGACAATCTGATGAGATCATCCATAGCCACAACCGTGGTTCACCAGATTAATAGGAAGTACATCTCTTTCACCAAAAAGCTTCAAGTGAAGAACAACCGATGTCACATAGATTTGATGGAAGAATCTGAAACATATTCGAAAGCGAGAAGGGAAGAGTAAGGTCATTGCATGATCTAACATGAAAATGGAGATATAGCGCAAATATATAACCGCACATTACTGATAACATATGCTTATAAAACTCCACACCTGTGCCAGAAAGATTCTTCCGTGAGAGAGTACACGGTTGAATTTGATCAACTTATGATGAAATGTGAGTTGGTGGAAAGGAGGCTATAGTAGTGAGATAGCTTAGAGGATTAAGATCGTCCATTAATAATGTGGTATACAGTTGCAACCCAATTGGACAATACAAGATGTGCAGATCGTAGCCTTAAAGGTGGAGAGACAACAGAGCAATATCAAGTTCAAAACACCCTTCAAATGGAGTTCAACTATCGAATCAAGCAGCAAAAATACATCTAGAAGATCAACCCAACATATCCTGCCTGAGGAAAAATTAGTTCAGAGTGAAGAAAAAGTTGGGACAACCAATACTGTAAGTTTTTCTCAGTCAAAACATGCTTCAAGTGCTACAGTTACGGGCATACTGCATCAGATTGCCCAAATAGCAGAATGATTGCTTTTACTGAATAGGGAGAGTTGAAAACATGGACAGTGAAGAATGAAGATGTCCATCGATAATGTGATAAACACTTGCAACCCAATTGGACAATACAGGATGTGCAGATCGTAGCCTTAAAGGAGGAGAGACAACAGAGCAGTATCAAGTTCAAAACACCCTTCAAATAGAGTTCAACTATAGAATCAAGCGGCAAGAGTACATCTAGAAGATCAACCCAGCATATCCTTCCTAAGGAAAAATCAGTTCAGAGTGAAGAAAAAGTGGGGAAAACAAATACTGCAAATTTTTCTCAGTCAGGACATGCTTCAAGTGCCACAGTTTTGGGCATACTGCATCAGATGACCCAAATAGAAGAATGTTTGCTTTTACTGAATAGGGAGAGTTGAAAACATGAACAGTGGCACAGGAAAGAATGAAGATCTCGGAGATGAGTATTAGATTCCAGAAGACAAGGAAGCTTATGATTCAAGATGAGCCCATCAGAGAGACTCCAATCAGTCAAACATTAATTGTTCTAAAAGATAGTAAGTCGAAGGAGCAAAATCCAAAAAAGGAGTAGCCCTTCTTGAAAAAGTTTTCAGATATTCTAGTTGACAGTTTACCTCCTGAGTGGATAATCTTGAGTGTGGTTCAGCCTACTATAGTTACATTTCAGAGTATGTTCCACCAGACATTCTTGTTTATCGGGTGCCTGTAACCAAGTACAAAAAGTGGGACAAAAATCTAACATATTAAGGGGCTCAAGTCTTGGTTCATAAGAATATCACTCATGAATAATTTCAACTCTGATTGTGCCAAAAAAAGATAGTTACTTATTCTATCAAGACAGACCTTGGAATGATAAATGTTTTAAAGTTGCAACGAGTGAGTATGAGCATAGATTTAGCAGTAAAGTTGTCACAGCTACAACAAGACAATTACTTTATCAGATTGCAGTAGATAGATTCCAAAAGCTTTATGGAAAAAAGACAAAGCTCGTCCTACCCATGTAGAATGATGTGGGATGCAGAATGTAGCTGTCAGTCAACTTTTTGAAAATTGAAAAATAATTTTGAAATTTAATTTAAACATAAGAGGTATATAATTAGGGTTTTGAAAGTAGTGTATTTTGATTTTTCAAAAATGAGACCAAATGGATCTCATTAGTCTAATAGTTTGCATAATCGTGTCCGATACCGCAAATACTAGACCTTCCCGAAAGATAAGTGTAGACCTCGACGATAGAATCAATCATGCAAATTAAGAGATTTGTGACATCTATTTGGTTTGCGAACCTTTTATGTGTGCCGAAAAGTTCCCATACTTAATACAAAGATTAAATAAAGTGTATTTTACCTGAGTTCCAAGTTCCCTATAGAGACAAGCCTCTACATTAATTACATCCAAAATGACTGGAGTCACTTGAGAAAACTCACGATAATGATCATAGATGCTAGTCTTCAAGAATTCGAGGTTTGAGTTTTCACGGTAGGACGTGGAAAGACAAGTGGGAGTGGTTCAAATGTGAACAATTATTTTCAAGAGTCCAAAGGGAGAAAAATGTAGGGGATGTCACAGATCCTAAAGAGACACCTCAGTGACTTTCCAAATAATCTTAATGTGTGGCTGAGTCTTGGAGACAATGTTATTTAGGTGTTTAATCCTACCAATTTTATTATTTGGGCTTATATTTGCATAATGTTGATTATGCAAATAACCCGCAGAGATAAGAGGGTTTACGTCGTGTCACACGACAACTTCGGAATCTAAGGCGAGTTAGGACTTACGCTGCACAACACAGTTGTACAGTTGTACAGGAGCGTACAGGAGCCTAAAGAGGGTGTAAGGATTTATGTTGCGCTGAGCAAGCTACCTCGAAGTCCTAAGAATTGTTATTTTGCTAGGAAGAGATAATGCTAAAGAAGATGCTCTTGCCTAAAGAGACACCTCAGTGACTTTCCAAACAATCTTAATGTGTGGCTGAGTTTTGGAGACAATGTTATTTAGGTGTTTAATGCTACCAATTTTATTATATTTGCATAATGTTGATTATGCAAATAACCCGCAGAGATAAGAGGGTTTACGTCGTGTCACACGACAACTTCGGAATCTAAGGCGAGTTAGGACTTACGCTGCACAACACAGTTGTACAGGAGCATAAAGAGGGTGTAAGGATTTATGTTGTGCTGGGCAAGCTGCCTCGAAGTCCTATGAATTGTTATTATGCTAGGAAGAGATAATGCTAAAGAAGATGCTCTTGTCGCTCAATCCAAGCTCCTCGTCATGCTACCCACAAAGTTGGCTCTAAGCTCCTGTTGTAGCGATGACTTCAGGTTTAAGTGTTTGAAATTGGTGGATTATGTTTCACAATTTTGGTGTTAGTTTGGTTTTGTTTCATTTTTTTTGTTTCAGTTTTAGTTCTGATTTTGCATGCAGAATAAACAAATTACAGATAAACAAATTGTACTTGAAAAGTAAAATGCAGTAAAGTAAAATATTATAGAAACTGTAAAAACTGTACCTGGGTATCTGCTACTGTTGTGTGATTAATATTGTGAACATAGTATGATTTGCAACAATTTAAATAAACTTGCAAGAAAAATAAGCAAAACGAGAAAACTCAGCACGAAAGTAAAAAAAACGAGTCGTAGCAAAATACAAACAGCCAAAGCAAAATCCGCGCTCACATATGGAAGACCAAAACAAGGTATAAGACATCAATAAAGATGGGGGCTCAGAGCTGTACTATATGCTTCCCAACCTTGGGCAAGAGTTACCAACCTAATAATCTACAGAATGCAGTCCTTAACTTCAATCCAAGTGATTCATAGAAAAACTCTTTCATTTTCATGCAAAAGCTGTTGTTTAAGTCCTTTTTTATGCAGAGTTCTTTTTAACATGCAAAAGAGATTTTGTTTTATTTTTGTAAATATTTTATAAAGTCGTGTTGTCCACAAACTAGTCACTCTAATCGTGTTAGAACTACTGACAACCTAAGAGCGT
>NW_018164718.1:1456702-1459899 GCF_001263595.1 Phalaenopsis equestris | reverse complement strand
CGCCAAGAGTCGGCAAATCGTATCGTCGGTCAATTTTCTCTCTTATTGAAGATCCTTGAGGTAGGAGATATTATTCTAATAATCTCACTTCGTATCGCTCGTTTAAGCACACATAAGCAATATCATCATTGCTCTCACCAACTAGACCCTAGGCTTATCCTAATCCGGTAATCCACATGTGACATTAACAAATATCCCCAATTACCAGGAGGATTTGAGTGTAATATCCAAGCTCAAATCCCAGTGCACTCACTATAAGTCAAGTCATGACGAAAATTTCACTAATGATTTAATTAAAGAAGCATGAACTACGTCTCGGTGCATCATCATGTCTAGTGTCTTAATCAGTTTGGTCAAGTGTCTAGTTTCATTATTCATTCAAAAATTAGGAAGATGAACGCTCACCTAGGGTGTGCTCCTGAAATCTAGAAAGTCTAGAAAATTAGGTAAATGAACTCTCACATATGGCGTGCTACTAAAATCTAGGAAGCCTATACTGAGAATTAAGTTGATTAACACTCACCTATGGTGCGCTCCTAAAATCTAGAAAGCCTACACTGAGAAATAAGTAAATGAACTCTCATTTCGGGTATGCTCCTAAAATCTAAGAAGCCTACACTTTAACTTGTGCTTAAAATGATTTAAGGTGTTCTACCCTCAATTAAATGTTTTTCAACTAATCCTCAAATATTTTTAAGTGTCTTCCAAAAGTAATTAAATCAGAAATTTCAATTTTTTGACTTAACCATTTAACAAAAGTAACAAAACAAACGAAAAGACAAGATTGACCAACTTCCAAAACTAACAAATTCAATGGGGAAATAGCAAGTGAATTAACCTAAAAGCGTTTAAAATCTTTCAACAACTGTAACTAAAAAACTCTCAATAAGAGTGCTTAAGTTTGTTCCAAGACGGTGTTTTGATCGACCCAAAAGTCTTCCAATTCAGAAAGAAAAAGAGGTTCAAAAGACACTAAATAGACTCAGAAAAGTGCAGACCAAAAGCTATGAGATGGAATCAAGAAGCGCAACCCCTAAGCCACTAGACGGGCCCACGAAGTAACCCACGAAGTGCAGCTCGTAAGCCGCCAAACGGGTCCAAAAAGTGTAGCAAAATGAGCCCCTAAACAGTTCCAAAATCGTGCATTTAAAGACTTCAAAATCAGTGTTTAAGGGTTCCAAAACAGCTCTCAACTACTCCAAACAGTCATTTCACACTTCTAAACAACTACCTACAGCAGCTTCTAGGCTCCGACAACCCTTATATGACCCTAAATAGCATCTATATGAGCCCGAACATCAATTACATGGGCCCAAACAGCAACTACAGCACTCAAACATCAATTTTAAGCAAACTACAATAGTCATAAGCTTCCCACAGCTTGTAAACAGCTACCTACAGCAGCCTACAGTTACCGACATTTCCAAACAGCAGGTCTACAGCAATGGACATCACCAAAAAATCAATTTTAAGCAACATACAACAGTCCTAAGCTTCTCACAGCTTTTAAACAACTACCTACAACAGCCTACAGCTATCAGCACCTCCAAATAGCAGGTCTACAGCAATGGACAGCACCCAAACATCAATTTTAAGTAACATACAGCAGTCCTAAACTTCCCACAGCTCAGCAACCTACAGCCATCGACACCTCCAAACAGCAGGTCTACAGCAATGGACAACACCCAAACATCAATTTTAAGTCATACGTAGCAACCTACAGCTCTTTTCAGGACCCGACCGCACTTCTATAGCTCTCCCGAACCTAAACAACTTTCTACAGCGGCTAACAGCTTCCCACAACACTTAAAGCAGCTGACAGCTCCCCAAAACCTAAACAACAGCTTTCTATAGCAGCTAACAGCTTCCCAAAGCACTTACAACAGCTTTTTATAGCAGCTAAAAGCTTCCCACAGCGGCTAACAGCTCCCCCAAACAGCCATCTACAACAATGGACAGCATTTCTAAATGTAACACTAAAATTTACTTTTTATGTTTATTCCACCCAAGTCCTTCGTACCACAATTGAAAGCTATCCCTTTATCTTTGAAAAGACAAAACATGTGCATTCATACATTGGTGGGATGCCATGTACATAAAAAAAATTTGAAGTTCCGGTGCTATGTATTTAAATACACAAGGATTATTTGCCCAAAGAAAACTTCATTAATTTGAGGTTCAAATCCTGATGCGAAGCGGTTAAGGGTCCGTTTAGGGCAGCTTGTGCGTTTCAGGATAAATTGTTTATCCTGAAACGCGGTCTGCGTTTAGTGTAAAAACCCAAATGCAGCTTCGGATAAGCTGACGAAACGAGCGAATCAAACGGTACGCCGCCCGCACTTATAAGCTGCCCCAAACGGACCTTAAGTGTAAATTGACATTCATAACAGGAAATATGCAATTTAAAAGGCAAGGAATTGCAAAGAATTCAACACAGCATCACCAAAGAGGGAGATCCGCTTTTTTTTTTAAAAAAAGGAATATCATCTTTGATTCAGTTCTGCAGCTATATGAGGTTAAGGATCTGACACTATTGAACAAAACAAATCCATACGAGGACATTACATATTATTAAATTATGGTCTAATCCATAAACAAGCCAAAATATCAAATGTAAGATCTACGATGCTAGCAGTCAAAGTGAGGTAAATCTCCACACTATGAATTTATTTGAAGCAACAATAGAGCAACAAAGGAAAATTAAATTAGAACACAAATCATATTCTCAGATCTAAGAAACTGGAAATTAGAAATAACTAAACCCAAACAGGTGAGGCAAATCACAGCGTGATTGTTTTATCCAAAATCATGGGTTCGTATACATCTCACAGGCAAAATCAAATCCAAATGTCATCGAGCAATAAGCCAAAATAGTCGGATATCAAAAACAGTATAGGAATGACAGTAGATGCGGAGTGAGTGCCAACTACAACCTTAGATCTAAGGTTAAAATCTACCTGCTAGAAGTTGCAAAAGGTAAAATGCAGAGAGAAAAAAGCTTACGGACCAATGGGTATACGATCTGGAGAGAGGACCAATAAAGGAGAAGACGCTGTTTTCAACCGAGAGAGTTGGGGCTGGCGAATGGGAGAACCGAGCGAGAGAGGCACCAAGTCTTCAGGTATGGAGTTGAGGAGGGCCGAATCGAGCGAAGCAGACAGAGTCGAGCGGCTAAGGCTGCGGGCGAGCGAGGGAGA
>NW_018164718.1:1446519-1454750 GCF_001263595.1 Phalaenopsis equestris | reverse complement strand
AGTGATTTAAGGTGTTCTACCCTCAATTAAATGTTTTTCAACTAATCCTCAAATATTTCTAAGTATCTTCCAAGTAATTAAATCAGAAATTTCAATTTTTTGACTTAACCATTTAACAAAAGTAACAAAACAAACGAAAAGACAAGATTGACCAACTTCCAAAACTAACAAATTCAATGGGGAAATAGCAAGTGAATTAACCTAAAAGCGTTTAAAATCTTTCAACAACTGTAACTAAAAAACTCTCAATAAGAGTGCTTAAGTTTGTTCCAAGACGGTGTTTTGATCGACCCAAAAGTCTTCCAATTCAGAAAGAAAAAGAGGTTCAAAAGACACTAAATAGACTCAGAAAAGTGCAGACCAAAAGCTATGAGATGGAATCAAGAAGCGCAACCCCTAAGCCACTAGACAAACCCACGAAGTGCAGCTCGTAAGCCGCCAAACGGGTCCAAAAAGTGTAGCAAAATGAGCCCCTAAACAGTTCCAAAATCGTGCATTTAAAGACTTCAAAATCAGTGTTTAAGGGTTCCAAAACAGCTCTCAACTACTCCAAACAGTCATTTCACACTTCTAAACAACTACCTACAGCAGCTTCTAAGCTCCGACAGCCCTTATATGACCCTAAATAGCATCTATATGAGCCCGAACATCAATTACATGGGCCCAAACAGCAACTACAACACTCAAACATCAATTTTAAGCAAACTACAATAGTCATAAGCTTCCCACAGCTTGTAAACAGCTACATACAGCAGCCTACAGTTATCGACATTTCCAAACAGCAGGTCTACAGCAATGGACATCACCAAAAAATCAATTTTAAGCAACATACAACAGTCCTAAGCTTCTCACAGCTTTTAAACAACTACCTACAACAACCTACAGCTATCAACACCTCCAAACAGCAGGTCTACAACAATGGACAGCACCCAAACATCAATTTTAAGCAACATACAGCAGTCCTAAACTTCCCACAGCTTTTAAACAGCTACCTACAGCAACCTACAGCCATCGACACCTCCAAACAGCAGGTCTACAGCAATGGACAACACCCAAACATCAATTTTAAGTCATACGTAGCAACCTACAGCTCTTTTCAGGACCCGACCGCACTTCTATAGCTCTCCCGAACCTAAACAACTTTCTACAGCGGCTAACAGCTTCCCACAACACTTAAAGCAGCTGACAGCTCCCCAAAACCTAAACAACAGCTTTCTATAGCAGCTAACAGCTTCCCAAAGCACTTACAACAGCTTTTTATAGCAGCTAAAAGCTTCCCACAGCGGCTAACAGCTCCCCCAAACAGCCATCTACAACAATGGACAGCATTTCTAAATGTAACACTAAAATTTACTTTTTATGTTTATTCCACCCAAGTCCTTCGTACCACAATTGAAAGCTATCCCTTTATCTTTGAAAAGACAAAACATGTGCATTCATACATTGGTGGGATGCCATGTACATAAAAAAAATTTGAAGTTTCGGTGCTATGTATTTAAATACACAAGGATTATTTGCCCAAAGAAAACTTCATTAATTTGAGGTTCAAATCCTGATGCGAAGCGGTTAAGGGTCCGTTTAGGGCAGCTTGTGCGTTTCAGGATAAGTTGTTTATCCTGAAACGCGGTCTGCGTTTAGTGTAAAAACCCAAATGCAGCTTCGGATAAGCTGACGAAACGAGCGAATCAAACGGTACGCCGCCCGCACTTATAAGCTGCCCCAAACGGACCTTAAGTGTGAATTGACATTCATAACAGGAAATATGCAATTTAAAAGGCAAGGAATTGCAAAGAATTCAACACAGCATCACCAAAGAGGGAGATCCGCTTTTTTTTTTAAAAAAAGGAATATCATCTTTGATTCAGTTCTGCAGCTATATGAGGTTAAGGATCTGACACTATTGAACAAAACAAATCCATACGAGGACATTACATATTATTAAATTATGGTCTAATCCATAAACAAGCCAAAATATCAAATGTAAGATCTACGATGCTAGCAGTCAAAGTGAGGTAAATCTCCACACTATGAATTTATTTGAAGCAACAATAGAGCAACAAAGGAAAATTAAATTAGAACACAAATCATATTCTCAGATCTAAGAAACTGGAAATTAGAAATAACTAAACCCAAACAGGTGAGGCAAATCACAGCGTGATTGTTTTATCCAAAATCATGGGTTCGTATACATCTCACAGGCAAAATCAAATCCAAATGTCATCGAGCAATAAGCCAAAATAGTCGGATATCGAAAACAGTATAGGAATGACAGTAGATGCGGCGTGAGTGCCAACTACAACCTTAGATCTAAGGTTAAAATCTACCTGCTAGAAGTTGCAAAAGGTAAAATGCAGAGAGAAAAAAGCTTACGGACCAATGGGTATACGATCTGGAGAGAGGACCAATAAAGGAGAAGACGCTGTTTTCAACCGAGAGAGTTGGGGCTGGCGAATGGGAGAACCGAGCGAGAGAGGCACCAAGTCTTCAGGTATGGAGTTGAGGAGGGCCGAATCGAGCGAAGCAGACAGAGTCGAGCGACTAGGGCTGCGGTCGAGCGAGGAAGAGGGAGTCAGGTTCGGTCGCAAGGAAGGGGGTTTCGATTGTGAGGAGAGGAGTTCGGCAAGAGGATTCGGTCGTGGTAAGTTGGCGAAGTTTCGGTGCAGGGAGGCGAAGCAGGCGAATGCGGGAGAGGTGAGACGAATGGTTTTCGTTTTGTCTAGGAGAAGGAAGCGAAGTCGAGCGGACGAGAGATCCTGGAGAACGATCAAATCGAGGAGAGAGAGGGAGAGCCAGCGGGGAATCGTGTCCAATTACTGAAAGAAGGGGCGTCGAATTGTATAGCCGAAGTTTGGATGGAGCCGTTACATGAAGCAATTGGCGGGGGATTAATTTGTTTCCATGTGCAGAGGAGACTTAATTGGAAAAAAATTAACTCTTAATTATATCCAATTATTGTGGGATTAAATGATATATTTGAAATTTGAAATTTGAAATTTGTGAGCTGAAGTAATTAGCCCATGCTTAGCCCATATCCAGCCCAAGTCAAACTCGAGTTGAACCTGCGTTGAGCCCGGGCCCACGCCCCGCTAAAAAAAACTTGCATCAATTTTCATGTCATTTGTGCGTGTGTGTAACCCTAGCAATATGGGTGCACGGTTAAAATTGACGTTACGGTTAAAATTGACGTTCAGGACGCGTCGGCGCGGTCTGTTTCATCATCCGGGGTCGTCCAGACAAGTTCTCTGCACGGTTAAAATTGACGTTCCGGATGCGTCGGCGCGGTCCGTTTCATCATCCGGGGTCGTCCAGACAAGTTCTCTGATGGTCGGGCCAAAAAATGTGTCAACTTCGTGCGTGGTGTAGTGAGTGTGTTGTTGAGTCATGGAGGGTTCACCTAAGTCGTCTGATCCAGCAGGAACTCATTTTTAGGCCCTCTACATATTGGTTCTTAGCAATTGCAACTAGAAGTTGAGTGCTTGGAACCAATCATGCGAATTCTTCACAAAAATGAGTCAAGAAGTGGTTTGAAGCTCTACCGGAGGTGAGTTCCATTACTAATTGCTAAGATGGTCAACAATGAACTCTTAAAGCTAGATTTTGGATTCTGAGAGTAGGAAACTAAGACATCACTGAAAATGAGGTCAACAGTAGCAGATCTCGCGATTGTGATACCAACGATCCCATGAAATCCTTTTCTTATTTTTTTTCTTATTTTTGCAAGTTTCCTCATTTGTTTCTTTCCTTTCTAGTTTAATATTTTTCTATTTTCTAATTAGGCTATTTCTTATTATGAGACTTTTATATATGTGTATTAAGCGATCTGGAGTTTCAGTTTTCACTGATTTTATAAATTGGAGAGACATGTTTTATGCTTTTTAAAGTGATTCATCATGTCCTTTTACAAGTGGTGTGTTTGTATCTTGCACGGGAATAGGTAGTGGAACATCCTTACTGCCCGTATCTCGCTATTTTGCAGTTTGGAAAAGCTGATTACAATCTAGACAGCCGTCAAACGCCATCTATTCCCATCCAAACGCTGTCAACTCCCATATTATCATCACCTTGTTATTCCACAACCACCTTCCCACAAAACCTGATTCCTAAACACTTTCTATGATACCTAGAACAATATCAGATGACTATGTATTTATTCTTGCAAAGGCAACTATGTATATTTTGAGGAAATTCTAATATGTAAAAGACTAATGGGAAAATCTTATCAAATAAGATTCCCAAGGTCTAATCGTTTGAAAAGCTCCTCGACTAATTTACAGAAGGTATATGAATATTTTTAAGTTTCCTTTGGTTTTTGCTCTCTAGCGGGAGTGGTTAAACTGAGGCAAGAAAGGTTAACCTAATTTGGAATGTTCTTCAACAGCAAATATATCTAAGGCCAATATTTTAAAAGGATTAGTAAGTTTTATAGAATACTTTAAGGCTATTTGTAGAATATGCAATAATACAACGTTGGACAAGCAAGTTGGCTGAGGCATGGAATGAATGAGGTCCATTGTTTGCAGCACGGTAATTTTTTCCATTTTGGAGTGATGGTCCATCTTCCATAGAAATTTATATCTAATAGGCTGCAGGTTCGTTGCTTTCAGTTGGTAAAAATGCATGCTCAAGTTTTGTTCAAAATTCAAGTTACAGCAAGGCTCTGACAAAATAATAAATGAGAGGATATGATGCATTAATATTTAATTTATGAATAGAAGTTATGTCACACAAATGCATTACTCAAATCCACTCCCTATAGGCTTTCGGTTTTGGAGAAGTGTCAAAATAGTCTAACTCTTTATCGGGAGTCATTTTAGTCCAAAAGTTCATGAAATTATCAATTTAGGGTGTGTTTGTTTCGATTGTGGTTGTATGGAATATTAGTTCAAAAGTTGATATGAATATCTCATGTTTAAAAGCTGGTTTTTCATTGTTCTGTTCAAAATTTTGAATTTTGAAAGTGTTGTTTGTAGATAAATGTCTGAAATACCATCGATTATATTATAGATAATTCATAATTTTTATGTAATTTTTATAGTTATATGTAAATTCATAATTTTTTTATATCTATAATAGAGATTATATATATATATATTAACACTTCAGCATGCAATTCTGTGTGTATTTTTTTACCCCATGCTAATAACATTATAATAAATGTGCCCTCATGATTATAATAAATGCATATTTTTTTACCCCTATTTAACTATAATGACAAACACATAAGGGGGGAATAAATGCATATTTTTACCCCTTGTTAACTATAATGACAAACGCAAAAGGGGAAACCACAGGAATTAAAAATGGAATGATGGGACGCACTCTGAAAGGCGCGTTCATGTTTTTTGCTGAAAACTATACATGGTTTAACACGTCAGAACCAAAACACATGATTCAAACACTCCAAAAATTGATTCGAAACCGACCATGGGCCGAACAACTAAAACAAACACAGCCTTAGTCTCCATATTTTTTTAATAGGGGCTAAAATTATTCTCTTGGGGGATTATTTCAGCCCATATTAAAGGATTCTAGGGACTAATTTGGCAATTTTATTGACTCCGAGACTGAAATAGCCCTATGTAAATAGTTAGGGGACTATTTTGACATTTTACTTTGTTCGGTGTCATATGACTTATTTACACGCTGCCCATTTTCCTTTATTACAACATGTCATTATTTAGCAGGCTTTATGCCTTTGGACTTCGCTGTGGCTAAAACAGGGCTCGGTTTAACCTATAATGGACTAGCAGCTCATTCCATCACAGCAGGTAAGGTTGTGCAGTGTTACCTGCACAGCTGGACCACAAATGCTAACTTCAAAAAAAGATTCGTGTGTTTTCCTTGGCTGATTTTAGGTTTAGATTTTGAATCTGAATGTTCCAACTTTGACATGGTACTGCCATAACTAAGCATCACTAAATTGGGTTAGCTTTATGCTAATCAAATTTAGCTTAATGATGAATTATCTACAAAGAGATACTCAATGTTATCAAAGCTCAAAGAATAATGTGATGCATACAGGTTTATTAACTAAAGTGCTAATAGGTTAAATAAAAACTATTAGTGTATAAATGCTTTCCTTGACAATTATAAAATATAAATATCACTTAAAAGTTGATATAAATTAGGATAGAATTTGCAATTCATACATGTTTTTACAGTTTCTCAGCATTTATTTTTAAAATGCAAAATTCCATGTTTCCTTTAAAATGTTAAATGCAAGATAAAAAAGAATAAAATAAGATATATGCATGCATATGTGAGTCACTTCTGGATGGTACTAGCAGGAGAATGCATTGTATATGTGCACAAAATGGAAATGAAAATGGAAAGGGAAATGAAAATGGATTGTCTGTTTTTATGGTGTGTTGGAATGATTAAACGTATATTTTTTAAAAGTATATGTTGAAAACGCAACTCTCAATTATGAAAAGTGCAATCTATATAAATGAAAGGAAATGAAATTATATTTTTACTGGTCTCTTTTACTGCACAACTTTTACTGTTATCGTACTTTTACAAAAATATTTTACAATAAACATTATTGTAATTTAAAAACATTTACCCACTGAGTAGCTTTAACTTAAACCATAGTTGATAATATTTTTACAGAAAAACCAGCTGTAAATTAGATGGACCCTAGGAGTGCATGTACAGGTTTCGGGGACTGCAAGCTGATAAGTATTACAGTTTAATTTATTTTTTGTTTAAAGATAAAAGTTTAAATATGAACAATCTGTTGTAAATATAAGTTTATAAATAGCATGATTCTTTTCTACTTCGGATTTTTATTTCTGCAATGAAATGAAAGTGTTAGATGAATTTCCTCCATCCAACCGTCAGTTCTCGCTTAATCATTTTAAGCTCGCCCGATCAGATTGTGACAGTCGTAGTCGGAGATTCGTGTTGTTTATGTATGTTTGTTATTTATTTCCGGTTTCATCCTTGTAATCATCTGAATTTTAGCAATAATATTTATATTTCTTCTATGGTTTGGGTTAACACCGGTTCATTTTGTACCAGAACTAGCCTAACCCTAGTCCTATCTTAGAGTTTCCTAGCACCCGCATAACCCTTCCACTAATTTTTTTTTTCTTTTCTATCATCAACCACCCCTTCCAAACCTAAACTCGAATCATGTCACCATAGAGATACATACCAGAAACTACCAGGGACCAGACAAAGGGAGATTTGTCGGCTTCAACAAAGACTAGCGAAAATTGACTATAGAACCTAAGGAGAAATTACCATTAACCGTGATCTGGAAAGTCGAAGAGGAGATGGAGACAAATCTGAATCTATTTCATAGGGAAGACATCAACGACAAGGAATACTGACCCCACCGCTTCAAATTCAATATCAGAGGATGCCGAGAGAAGAGCCCACAAATGGCGAACACAGACACTTCACCATCAAAATGGATCTACCAAAGTTTGATTGAGGTATGGATCCAGATGAGTTTATTGACTAGTTGTAATTTGTTGAGCAAACCTTCGAATATAAGAATGTGTCACGGGATAAGCAGGTAAAATTAGCAGCTATCAAGTTGAAAAAGAGAGTCTTATTATGATGGGAAAAATTATAGAGACAGAGAAGAAGAGAAGGCAGTGATAAGATTACAAAGTGGGAAAAGATGAAAACAATGCAGAGAAATTATCTTCCACCTAGAGTTGTAAACGAGCTGAGCTTGAGCGAGCTCAGACTTGGCTCGTTTTCGGCTCATTCGAAATTGTTCGTATTCGAAATCGGCTCGTGTTCTAACCCGGCTCGTGAATAGTGTGTTCGTGTCCGGCTCGAAACTTACTCGTTAAAATTAAACTGAAAAATAGATGTAGAGTGCTGGAATCAAACCTGGACCAAATGTATGCAAAAGAAGACGCATAACCATATTACCACACGAGTTTTAAACTTAGATATAAATATATATATGTATTATTATATAAATAATATATGTAATATATTATTATATAAATAATTATATAATTTTTTTTTTTATTTCGAGCTAAAACGAGCCGAACACAAGCGAACAAAGAACTATTCGTGTTCGACTCGTCTATAATTCGAGCTTTAAAAACTTGTTCGTGTTCGAATTATATAATTTTTTTTTATTTCGAGCTAAAACGAGCCGAACACAAGCGAACAAAGAACTATTCGTGTTCGACTCGTCTATAATTCGAGCTTTAAAAACTTGTTCGTGTTCGACTCGTTTACTTAACGAACGAGCCAAACAC
>NW_018164718.1:1439708-1445952 GCF_001263595.1 Phalaenopsis equestris | reverse complement strand
TGGCATCATCACAATATATTCTACACTCGTTGCACCTTGAATGGGAAGGAATGCAGTCTCATCATCAATGGAGAGGTAGTAAGAGCGTAGTCTCTACACATGGTGAAAAAGTTGTGTATCATGATTCGGAAACACTCCCCACCATATGCTCTGATGTGACTAAAAAAAGGATAACAGAGTCAGCATTGACCAGAGGTGCCTAAGTGGAGTTTTCAATCGGAAGTAACTACAGAATCAGGTTTGGTGTGAGGTGATATCCATGGATGTCTGTCACCTATTGTTGGGAAAATCGTGACAGTTTGATCGTAAAACTAAGCACGACGGATTGAAAAACATATACTCCTTCACCGATGATGGGAAGCGTATCATCGTACCCATGAATGTCTGTCACCTATTGTTGGGAAAACCGTGACAGTTTGATCATAAAACTAAGCACGACGGATTGAAAAAAATATACTCCTTCACCGATGATGGGAAGCGTATCATCCTTCTCCTTTCGACGGAGCCCGATATCATAAGTGTCCTTGCCAAAAGAACAACATCGGTGGGACCAATTTTCGTGATAACAGAAAATGATTGGACAAAGTCATCATCTTCAGACACAAGACAAGCATGACAGAGAGCATTTCAAAATATCAAGGTCGATACCTAACCAATAGTGCCACAACCGTTTGAGGAGTTTCAGGATACCCTCACTTTGGATCAGATTGAGCTTATCATGGATTATTTTGGGAGTATTCAGTGGCATAAACGAGACATGCAGACTTAGTTCAGTTTAGTAGTGAACCCCCAGGAGAGAAAATCGATAGGATGTATGTTCGTAAGTGGAGGAAAATCCTCAGGTGTTTTGGGAGACAATATAGAAGACGTAGAGATCATGATGCTGCTAGGATTGAAGATAAAGAGCCAGAAGCTTTACCGAATGAAGTCAAAGCTCCCTCAACCCTGGAAAACTGAAACGTGGGACTTAGGGGAGACGTGGCCTGACTGAAACAACCACAAGGTTCAACAAGTAAAGGCCTTTGATATTGTAAGAGGCTAAACCGACCCCCTGCTCCCGCATTCATTGGGTGGGAATTATTCCTCCATTCACTTTTGTTTCCCGCCTATATATCTATTATAAATATGTGTGTTTGTCATCTTAGAGTTTAATTTTTGTCTTTCTGATTTCAAGTTTATGTCCAGCTTGCCGCCGCTAGCTATTTTCCCATCTATGGTTGTATATGAAGGTGCGAAGACGCTCCAGATGTAACTCGTCCAAGGTATTGATTTTCTTCGGAGGTTCGAGAGGTGCTCTGGCTGTAACTCCGGCCTGTAGGCTTTCATGTTTCCTGCCACAAGCCCAAACTTGCTCCTATTTCGTGTCGTCAGCACCCAAAACTGTCCCTACTTCCTGTCGCCAAACCCTTTTCTCCCTAATCTCTGCACTGCAACTACCTCTTACCTATTCCACTGTTTCAGCTGCCACTAAACATCCCCCAAACCCCTATTAATCTGATGTCAACCTTATTCCCTTCATTACAGCCTCTGCAAGCGCCCCTCACATCCTGTCAGCCTTCAGTAAAACAACAATCTTCTCGTTGTTGCTTCAACTCCACACCTACCCAACCCCCTCTAGCCTACCGCCACCTCATCCAGCCCCTCACACCATTGTCTGCAGGGTTGCCCCGCCTCGCCTTAGTTGGAGATTCGTGTTGTTTGTGTGTGTTTGTCATTTATTTCCTGTTTAAAAGAATCTTCGTTATAACCTTTTGAATTTCAACAACAATATTTATATTTCTTCCCACCAATAAAGGATCAGGTCTATGAGAATTGAACTTATGGCTATGCCTTAAAGGTACAATAATTGAAGTTTGAATTTTTTAAAAATGACTTTTTTTTTTAACAAAAGGCTTTGAGGGCTATTAATTTTACCATATTCTTTGATTGCTCTAATTTTATTATAGATGTTGTTAAGGCTATTCACCCATTTCTTTTTTTCGATTAAACACTTCATGATGATAGAATTATTAACTCTTTGATGGTTAAATGGATAAATAGTAGTTCCTTTGCCATTCAATTTAAAGATCTTTCAGCATTTGTCAAGAATAATGATAATTTTGTTGCTTCACAATTTACTCCAAAGATTGGATGGCAAAACTTACGAAAATACATTATTCCAATTCACCTTAGCCTTCTTTATTGTCTTATCAATCAAATTAATCTTACTTGACAATAACCATGTCATCTCCTTTTTACCGAAATGTACATTCTCGATCAACTCATTATATTCTTTCTTGATGATAAGGGTATTCATAATCCCAGATGCTTTTGTATTTCAATAAGTATGCTTCACTTAAAACAAAAATGTTTGAATGGATTGATTATATGAGGAAAATTCCTAACAAGGTATCTTTAGTTAACAAATGTATTATCTAACAACTATCAATGATAGATACAATGATAGTTTGGAGGATGAATTCCATATCTTCTTTATTTGAAGTATTATTTCTAATATACGGAGGAAATTTTACAACATTTTTGGTGTCTCCAAACTCGTTGATAACATGGACTTGGTTGCTTCCACTTAGAGTTATAATTTACTAAGAAAGAGTTTTGAAGGCTATGGGATGTTTTCATTTTATTTTCTATTAGTAACATTTAGAGTGAAATGAATAGTAGATGTTTTGAAACAAAAAAAAAATGATAAAGATCCTTTGGTTTGAAATGATTATTCTAACATATTTTTAGATCAGCAATGCAATGGGAGAAGAACATCAGAATCAATAAAAATTTAGAAAATATCCTTTTCCCTGATCCAACTAGAGCATTTTGGCTTTCTTTCCCCTAAGACAATTGGATGCCTCTATTTTTTTTATCTTTAGTTAGGTGCTTCCCTTTTTTATTCTTGTATTATTATTTGTACTTTTTTTCTCATAATAAGAAGGGTAAGTTCTTTCAAAAAAAAAAAGTCTTCAAACCAACGTATAAATTATAGCATGAGCATAACACAAACAACATCAGCAAAAACCGAAGATCTAAAGTTCAACCTAAATAACATTTAACAAATCAAATCATTTACCCAAAACCAAATTAAACCGTCAATCCCATGGCCCTCACTTCTTTTTCAAAGAAAAAGAAAAATATTCCGCATTTTAATTGCAATTCTTACGCAGCCATAAAATACTTTTTAACACAAATTTGATACTAATTTAATATTAGCTCAAGGAAGAAAGGTAAAATAAAGCAGACGCCTCCCAAGCAAAGCAGGGAAGGAGTTGCAACATTCAAAATTTTGGATTTCCAACAGAAGTGGTGAGCCAATGTGACAGGTGATATGATAGAAATGCCTGAGGTTAAATATATAATATACCTATTAATTTAAGACGATACCTAGAACACAAAAAAAAACCGAATTTCGACTCAGCTATATAAAATTTTCAGTTACAACAAAAGCATTTCCGATAAAAGTTCTCACCGCAGTGCTAGTCACATAAATAGCTGGACTGTCATCAGGGCCCCATCCATATTGAAGAACCATGCGTGTAGCTATCTGCAATTATCAGTATTGCAATATCTGAAGAAAGTTTTCGATAAAAAATGTTCCATCGAGGGAAACAAGAACAAATTTAAAGAAAAAAAATATCAACCTCTTGTGCATGTTTAATCTCAGATGATGACAAAAAATTTTCCTCCCCGAAAGGAAGTAATAGCTGTGCTGCGACATAAGAGCCAAAGCAGAACACCAATTTCTTCTCAAGATAAGACCTTGATTCTAGATTCCCATTTAAAGAGCCTTCATGTCTAGCCTTCGTAATTTTTGTGCATCCAATCCCCTAAAAAGAACAAGAATGTATACATTTGCACAAAATCATAACTGAAATCATAGCAATTTCGGTTAATATTTTAAGATTTCCTCAATGAAAAAAAAAGGAAGAATTACATGCATACCACTTAATTCTTATGTATTTACATATCTAACAGTGAAACTTGAACATTTAAATATATGCCACCTTATGTATACATGAAAAGGTTTATTTGGCTTTTCAAAAGTTAAAATAATGGTATTTTTTATGTGATTAAAAAAATATTGATGGTATAAATGTAAAAATCAAAGTTTAGGTGTTTGAAATATAAATACATAAGAATTGAGTGGTATGTATGTAAATGCTCCCCAAAAAAAACTCGTTTCCTAATTTGGTAAATGAATGCAATGGCAAAAGAAACTAGCATTGATAGAGTGCAAAGCTCAAATTTGACAAGCAAAGAGGTTATGTCTGCAATATCTCATAGGCATCCAACAAAAGTTATTATTTCCCTTTGGTTATTCAAGCATTCAAATTAACGGATATCAAACCAAAAGATATATGAAGTAACGGAAAAAGATAAGAAAGAGATTATTCTTTCCTTTAGAGTTATACATGTCACAACCAAGTCTGATAACTTAGAATTAACCAAGTCAGGAACTGTCAAACGGTATTAACATTTAATTTACATTCCAGAGATTTTAAGAACTTATAATATAAATAAAAGAGCCTCTAACAAATCACAAAGTGTACTACACAGAAATCAAAATATCAAGAAATAATTGCATAGTCTGTAGACAATATCTCAAACCAGCACATAATTGTATATCACAATCAAAAAGAAAACATAACAAAAAAATTTCAATCATAATATCAATCAACCTTAATCATCCTCCTAAAAACTAAATCCCTCTTATAAGACGTCAATCTACAACTTTTCCTGTAAAAAAATAATTAAATTCAACGGTAAGTTTTTACAACTTAGTGAGCAATTACAATCTTATTATGCATTAATTTTTTAGGTGAATGCAATGCATAAATGACTAAAAGAAATGTAGTTCATTACTTAATCAAACTGGAAGCTTTTATTTTAAATTTAATCATTCCCGTTTCAATGTAAGTATTTATGTTTTTTAACCTCCTTAAGAAATCATATAAGGATTGTTGTCATACTCTAATATATTCTCAAAATTATAATTGTAGGTAGCTTCAAAAATTTGCACCCAAAAGTATACATTTACCATTTTCAATTCCCTTATCGTGCACGGGTACATCACATTTCTTGTCATTGCCATCTGGGAGTAATCCTGATTGACTTAATCATTTACATTATATTTCCTTTACTTACATCAATCTAAAAACATTAAACAATCATTTTCCCTTTTCCCATTTCACTTCTTTTAATTCTCAAGTCCACAATATACATATAATTATAAAAATAATTGTCTAAAGCATTAAAGAAATATTTATTAAATTAAAAGCAATTAAATACATATAAGAAAATATTTACTCAATATACTTTGCTTGCTTGTCTCAACGACTCCTTAATTTCTGATCTTCTCGATTCAAATGTTCTTTAACCTTAATTGTTGTTAAAAACTAATGTTTTTATTAAATATTAATTCTAAATAAAGTAAATTAAACTTTAATTTTAATTAAAGCATGTCTTCTCTTTCAAAGTGATTCGCCCCTCAATCTCGAGGTTGAATCTCACTTCCTTCAACTTATTTTTGATTTCAAATACATTTACAATTAACATTTAATGAATAATCTTTTTAAAAAATATATTAATTATTATAATATAAACCCATTTTGCCTTAAAATATCACTCAGCTGCCCAAACTCGCGTGCAAGCTACCCCATTCCGCACACATGAGCTTCCCATCTTCCTCCTCTGCCTTCGGTTGCTGCTCAACCCATCACCGTGCACACACAACCCTGCCTCCTTTTTCCCTTTCCTCCTTCGGCGTTGTTCAGTTCTCCTCCTTCACGCACGCCAACACAAAGCAGCGTCTGCTTCGACTACAACACCGCATGACGAGCCAATCTCCTCCATCCTCTACCGCTTGAGGCCGATCGAGTGTGGTATCTCACTGCAAGGAAAAAACCACACAAACCTTCCTTTGATTTTTTTTTCTTCTCTCGTCTTCCATCACTCGCAGAAAAGCCGCTCGGCTCGACAGTGGTGTCTGATGCTAAGCTCCTCAAAATATTGTGGTTCTTCCTCTTTTTCTTCATTCCTATTTGCTCGGCTAAGGCACAACTCCATGCTCTGTCTTTCTTGAACCCTCACTCTCTCGGTTGATATGAAGATTTGGACCCCATTCATCCTCTCCTTCAACTTCACTTAAACGAACCGTTCGACCGGTTATTTCGAATTGATTTTTATTTTTTTACTTATTTTTTTATTTCATTTCTCACAATACGGCCATTTTTTTTTTTGGTACTGTGGGAAAGAG
>NW_018164718.1:1434237-1436336 GCF_001263595.1 Phalaenopsis equestris | reverse complement strand
CGACTCTTCCTCTGCCCTAAGCTGCATTTTCTCCTTAAATGCATTTTTTTCTTATCCCTTTACCTGATTCGTCCATCAGTGAGGCTGGTAGGTGGCTTCTCTTCTCCTCTTTTGCCTATAAAACCCCACCTTGGGGAAGTCTTTGGGATTGGCCGAAAATTAAAAAAAAAAAGGGTGCAGGTGCTGCCGAATTTTCTCCAGGCTTTGTTTTGAAGTTGCCCTAGGTTTGCATAAGAAAATCTTGATCCAATGAGCATTTTGAGAAGAAGAGAGGATTTGAGGCATCTTTGAGTGTGAGCATTTGCTGTCGTATTTCCTAAGTCTTTTCAGGAGATTTAGGCTTTTATATCAAGGTGCTTAAGGAGGTTTTTGCTGTTTTTTGTTTCCTTAGGCTGGTTCTTGAGTTTACTATTAAATCTACACCAAGAGGTATTCTCCTTCTCTTCTCTATTCTGCACTATTTAGGATGGTATCAAAAAAATGTTTATCTCCTTGCGGTTTTGGCTTTTTAAAGTTGGATCCTTATTGGAAAATTTTCTCTGTTTATTAGCCCATTTGGAGGGCTCGGTTTTGACTTTATGTTAGCTGGAAATTGCATTTCATTTAGCCAATTTGAAGGGCTCGGTCTTAGCTTCTTCTAGGCTGAATTTAGCTGAAAGTTTTACATTAGTTTTAGACCATTTGGTGGGCTCAGTTTGGTTCTTTTGAGACTGAACTTATGCTAGAGATTTCTGCCCTGTTTTGGCTCATTTGTTGGGTTCGGCTTTGACTTTTTTGGGGTGAATTCTTGCTGAAATTTCCCTCTGTTTTCCCCATATGAAAGGTTCGGTTTTAGCTCTTTGGAAGTGGATTCTTGCTGGAAATATTTTCATTTGTTTTGCCCATATGCTGGGCTCGGTTTGCCCCTTTCATTGGGCTTGGTTTGCCCCTAGACCGAAACTGGGTTTGACCCTTTGAGGGGCTCGATTTAGCTCTTTTTTACATCATCTCTTGGCTGAAATCCTTGTTGTTTTTGGCCCCTTTGGTCAGTTCGGTTTTGGCCTCTTCTAGGCTGAATCTAGCTGAAGGTTTTACATTAGCTTTGGCACATTTGAAGGGATGGGTTTGGGCTTCTTTTGGAGTTATATGTTGGCTGAAATCTCTTACTGTTTGGTCCATTCCTTGGGCTCGGTTTGGGTGGGGGCCTCCTCTTTAATACTCTTCCTAAGATGTTTATGGGTAATCAAGTTTGTCATCCGAAAATTCATGAATTTCAATATTTATCTCTATGCGGGAATGTTTAATTTGAGCATTGTCATGTTTTATGGGATGAAAGTGGGTTCGGCCCTAATGATCTATAATAACTTGTCCATTCACTCTCTATGTATATCAAATACAATGCAATGGCACTAACTATGGTGGTTTCCTTTTCTGCTGCCTTGGTCGTGAACCTTACTTGGTGTTTGTTGCCTTTGTGGCTTTCTTCTTTGCCCTTGCCCGTGAGCCCTACTCTCTTTTCTGACTTTACCCGTGAGCTGGTTTTGGGGCTGATTTGTTCTTTTTGTGGTCCTTGGCCGTGAACTAGTTTGGGGTTTGGTTGCTCTCTTTCTTGCCCCTATCCGTAGGCTTATTCTGTGGTGGCCTTCCCTTTCTTGGCTCTATCCATGAGCTTAAAATATGTGGTGGTCATTCCTCTTTAGTGCTGCCACCCTGATTATATGAAATGAAAATCTTTTAAAGAAAGGGAGACATTGAAAGGATTTGGGAAGAGTGTGAAATTGTTGTTTGGAAAAGAGTTCTGGAAGTTTGATATTGAAATTTGGATGACATAAATGCTATGTTTGGGTTCAGGATTGGGTGCGTGAGTGCATACAAGGAATGGAGCCATGGGTATAGTGTTATGTTAATTTTGAGCTCATTTTAATATATTTGGAACAAAGACTTGGAAAGAATACCCTTCATGGGTTGATCCAATTATAAAAATTTGAGAAAGTGATATCTTTCTTGAA
Organism: Phalaenopsis equestris; assembly: GCF_001263595.1. Classification (NCBI taxonomy): domain Eukaryota; kingdom Viridiplantae; phylum Streptophyta; class Magnoliopsida; order Asparagales; family Orchidaceae; genus Phalaenopsis; species Phalaenopsis equestris. The sequence goes on along the minus strand of NW_018164718.1, from coordinate 1,434,348 downwards.
TTGATTCAAGGATCTTGGGCTCTATTTTTAGATCTCATTGATATAGTTTTGAGGATTGTTTCACTCTTTATCCTTTCGATCTTTTGGGTGGATCGATTCCTCCTCTCTCTC
>NW_018164718.1:1423822-1433845 GCF_001263595.1 Phalaenopsis equestris | reverse complement strand
GCTGCAGCTTATCCAGCTTATCCAGATAAGCTGTTTATCCTGATAAGCTGCTGATTAGCAGCTGATTCGAATAAGTTGTCTGACTGTTTGGTTTGTGCGTTTGAAAAACAACTAATTCTAGATAAATGATCATTCTGCCCCTGTTTTGAAGAAGTTGTTTAGCTGTTTGGTTTGCAGTTTTGAAAACTGATTTGTAGGTTTTTTAAAGTAAATGAACAATCTAACACGCAGAAGTTGTAATGTTCTCAACAAAACTACCATGTATACACATTATATATTTTTGAACAAATAAAATCTTTTTATAACAGTACAAAAAAATATACACCTCACTAAGTGGCTCGAGTTTAGCTCAATAAGTGGATCGTGAACTGAGCTCGATGAGCTAATAAGCCAAACTCAAGCTAGCCCTGCTTCGACTCATTAGCTTGTGAGGCAATTCATTTAAAAAAAACATTAATATAAAATATGCTCAAAATATATTAAATTTAAAGGTGCAATTTTCTCTTTTTTCTTTATTGAATACTAGCTATATGAAGTTCTAAAAACACCAATCAAGCTAGATTCCTATAGACCTTTGTTGACCTCATTTTGAGGTCATTACTCTTTTTCTTAAGATCTCTAGGAGTTCCTATTGACCATCTTAGAAAACTAGAATTGAAACCCATTCTTTTTAGAAATTCCAGCCACTTCCTATTTTCCTGTGATGTCAAGCATTTATGGTCTCAAAACCATCGTCTTATGGACGAGCGGTTAATAGCTATTGTGTGAAGACTCAGGGAGAAGTTCCCAATAGGATTTCAAGCCCTAGGAAAATCACTTCATGACTTTATCATCACACACTCACCAAATGCACAAAATTCACTAAATTGCACAAAATTGAACTTAAATTGAGCCTAAAGGATGGGTGAAAATACGAACTTCTTCGGACGACCTTCGACGACAAAATCGATTGTGTCAACGTGTTCGGGACACCAAATTTAGCAGGAAAAGACACCCATATTGCCATAATTGTCATAATTTCCGACACGAGCAAAATTACACGCAAATCGATGAATTCATCAAAACGACCTCCGACGATAAAATGGACAGCGCCAACGCGTCTGGAACGCCAAAATTATCAAAAAGGGGCATCTATTTTGTTATGTTGAGACGCACGAATCAAATTTTATTTTTGAAAAATTAAATATTTTATTAATATAATAATATTTATAATCCCACTTAGACCCTAACTCACGCACACCGCCTCCGGTCGACTCCCTCTTCAGCCCGAGTGAGGCCCTAACTTCCGCACTCTTGTCCTCGCTCGATCCAGCTGCTCCATCCAGCAGCCCGATTGCTTTCTCCTCTCTCGCGATCGGCCGCACCCGAGCATAACCCTAGTTTGCACCTCCTGCTCACACGCGGCATTCCACTGCCATTCGCGCACGCGGCTCGTCTCCTCAAGCTCCGCGCGATCGAGAGGCTCTCCAACGGTGAAACTCCAACTGGTCGACTCTTCCTCTGCCCTAAGCTGCATTTTCTCCTTAAATGCATTTTTTTCTTATCCCTTTACCTGATTCGTCCCTTCACCTGATTCGTCCATCAGTGAGGCTGGTAGGTGGCTGCTCTTCTCCTCTTTTGCCAATAAAACTCCCCACCTTGGGGAAGTCTTTGGGATTGGCCGAAAATTAAAAAAAAAAAGGGTGCAGGTGCTGCCGAATTTTCTCCAGGCTTTGTTTTGAAGTTGCCCTAGGTTTGCATAAGAAAATCTTGATCCAGTGAGCATTTTGAGAAGAAGAGAAAGGATTTGAGGCCTTTGAGTGTGAGCATTTGCTGTCGTATTTCCTAAGTCTTTTCAGGAGATTTAGGCTTTTATATCAAGGTGCTTAAGGATGTTTTTGCTGATTTTAAGGAGGTTTTTGCTGTTTTTTGTTTCCTTAGGCTGGTTCTTGAGTTTACTATTAAATCTACACCAAGAGGTATTCTCCTTCTCTTCTCTATTCTGCACTATTTAGGATGGTATCAAAAAAATGTTTATCTCCTTGCGGTTTTGGCTTTTTAAAGTTGGATCCTTATTGGAAAATTTTCTCTGTTTATTAGCCCATTTGGAGGGCTCGGTTTTGACTTTATGTTAGCTGGAAATTGCATTTCATTTAGCCAATTTGAAGGGCTCGGTCTTAGCTTCTTCTAGGCTGAATTTAGCTGAAAGTTTTACATTAGTTTTAGACCATTTGGTGGGCTCAGTTTGGTTCTTTTGAGACTGAACTTATGCTAGAGATTTCTGCCCTGTTTTGGCTCATTTGTTGGGTTCTGCTTTGACTCTTTTGAGGTGAATTCTTGCTGAAATTTCCCTCTGTTTTCCCCATATGAAAGGTTCGGTTTTAGCTCTTTGGAAGTGGATTCTTGCTGGAAATATTTTCATTTGTTTTGCCCATATGCTGGGCTCGGTTTGCCCCTTTCATTGGGCTTGGTTTGCCCCTAGACCGAGACTGGGTTTGACCCTTTGAGGGGCTCGATTTAGCTCTTTTTTACATCATCTCTTGGCTGATATCCTTGTTGTTTTTGGCCCCTTTGGTCAGTTCGGTTTTGGCCTCTTCTAGGCTGAATCTAGCTGAAGGTTTTACATTAGCTTTGGCACATTTGAAGGGATGGGTTTGGGCTTCTTTTGGAGTTATATGTTGGCTGAAATCTCTTACTGTTTGGTCCATTCCTTGGGCTCGGTTTGGGTGGGGGCCTCCTCTTTAATACTCTTCCTAAGATTTTTATGGGTAATCAAGTTTGTCATCCGAAAATTCATGAATTTCAATATTTATCTCTATGCGGGAATGTTTAATTTGAGCATTGTCATGTTTTATGGGATGAAAGTGGGTTCGGCCCTAATGATCTATAATAACTTGTCCATTCACTCTCTATGTATATCAAATACAATGCAATGGCACTAACTATGGTGCTTTCCTTTTTTGTTGCCTTGGTCGTGAACCTTACTTGGTGTTTGTTGCCTTTGTGGCTTTCTTCTTTGCCCTTGCCCGTGAGCCCTACTCTCTTTTCTGACTTTACCCGTGAGCTGGTTTTGGGGCTGATTTGTTCTTTTTGTGGTCCTTGGCCGTGAACTAGTTTGGGGTTTGGTTTCTCTCTTTCTTGCCCCTATCTGTAGGCTTATTCTGTGGTGGCCTTCCCTTTCTTGGCTCTATCCATGAGCTTAAAATATGTGGTGGTCATTCCTCTTTAGTGTTGCCACCCTGATTATATGAAATGAAAATCTTTTAAAGAAAGGGAGACATTGAAAGGATTTGGGAAGAGTATGAAATTGTTGTTTGGAAAAGAGTTCTGGAAGTTTGATATTGAAATTTGGATGACATAAATGTTATGTTTGGGTTCAGGATTGGGTGCGTGAGTGCATACAAGGAATGGAGCCATGGGTATAGTGTTATGTTAATTTTGAGCTCATTTTAATATATTTGGAACAAAGACTTGGAAAGAATACCCTTCATGGGTTGATCCAATTATAAAAATTTGAGAAAGTGATATCTTTCTTGAATTGATTCAAGGATCTTGGGCTCTATTTTTAGATCTCATTGATATAGTTTTGAGGATTGTTTCACTCTTTATCCTTTCGATCTTTTGGGTGGATCGATTCCTCCTCTCTCTCATCCCCATTTTTATTCTTTCTTTCTTTGTTTCTTGGTTCGGTTTTTTGTGTTTATGTCTGATACATAAGTGCTCATATATAGTTTTTCGCTATATATGAAATCATCAAGCAAAGTCGCAAGCAGGTCGGTTTTGTTTTGGGGTTTAAGGTGATGATGACAAAGGCACACCGGCGATAGAGCAGAATGATATCTCATCCTACAACACCGGGACTCGATTCTGGGACTCGATGAACTGTAGGATGAAAGTATCATTCATCGACACAAGACTTGCGGGAGACCCGTACCTTCTTAGGATGTTGGTGGTCCTACGTCTGACAGCGTGATCGACTCATGGACAACAGTACTTTTCCAAACTGATAAGAGTAGATATGATAAGAACAGATACAATATTTATAAAAATATTTTCACTATAAAAAAATTTGATACAACTTTCCTTTTGTATGTCTGAAATCTATATGCATGACAAAAATAATAAATTTTAAATATAAATTACAACTTGGTTGTCCACCTGTTGATTACATGTTCTGGGCTAAGGAGTACCCTCCTAAGTTAGGTTTAGTAGGACATCATTCTAGTAGAGTGACGGGCTTTATACATCCGAGTATATATATATTTGAGCCTAGCCCCGACCCGAGTGCTTGCAGTCCCCTCTTTTCGGACTTTTTCCTCTATTTTATTGGAATTTTTGGATAAAGCACTCGTGGTCTTTTCTCCAGGATTTTCCTGATGTTTTGATAGTTTTATTTGGATTGTTACTCGTTAATTTTCCTGAGATTTACGTCGTAGATTATTTGTCGATTTTTTTGAGTTTTCCAGACGATGTTTCTTTTATTTATACAGTGAATACTAACTACTTTAAAGGAGCAGCAGGCCTCCCAAATATACAGGTTTGATTTACATTACAGTATTTTACTTCACAGCATATTATACTGTTCCTCCCGTCATGTATACTGTTTTGCATAGCCTACTGTACCATTTTCTAGTCTGTTATATTGTAGTCTGTTATGTTATTTTCCTTTTACTGTGCATTCTACTGTCTTTTTCCTCTATATTGCATGCTTTATTATCTTGGTACACACCATACCTTAGTGTAGGAAAACCTAGTGATTACATAGGATTGACATCAAACCTGGAGTAGCTACGACGAAGAGCTTGGAGCGAACAGCGTGGGCAGCACGACGAGGACATTCAGAAAAGCAACTTCAAGATGATTATCAACATCAAAGCACATTCATAACACCGATCACTTTATTTAATTTAAATAACAACCCATAGGAGTTCGATGTGGTTTACTTAGCGCAGCATAAACCATTACATATCACCTTTAGGCTTTTGCACAACTCTGGTTATGCAATTATAAGTCCTAACACTTTAGGATCTGAGGTTACCGTACGATACGATGTAAATCCTCCTATCTTTTTAGGCTATTTGCATGATCAGATATCATGCGAACATAAGTCATAAATTCTAAATAAATTGCAGGATTAAATATTAAATAAGATTATTTCAAAAAAACATAAAGCCTTTTGCTATAAATAGTTGGGAAATCACTGGGGTTTTCCCTGGATCTGTGATATCCCCTACTTTTCATTCCTTTGGATTCCTTAAAATAATTGTTCCTGTTTGAGTCACTCTCATTTGATTTTCTCATGTCCAATCTTGAAAACCTAAACTTTAAAATCTTGGAGGGATTTAGTTTTCCAATTTTCATAGTTCTATTTTTTCTGTGTAACTATTTATATGGTACATTGATTAATGAATCTACAATGGAAAAACCTTGCCACATATTCAAAATCTTGTCACATGATTGGCTGTAATATTTTTTTCCTAGTATGGTTTAAGAAACTTGTATATTCAAACATGTGCAAGAAATAAAAATATTCTTTTCTCTAAACTCAATTGATAGAGGATAACTTATCTTGCATGTTTTTCATTTACATATTTCAACTAACATGAATGAATCATGAATGGACTCATCAAATTACAAAGTGTGATATTTACACTTACAACATCTTGGTTTCACAAATATATGCATGAAAGGTGTATATCACTTTTAAAATGATAATGATGGTGGTATTTTTGATATGATAATAAAGATTTCATTGATATGCATATTATGTGCTACAAGAAATTAGCCTTATAAAATTTAGTTCTAAAATGAAAGAGTTAAATTGTCATAGTTGGAAATGAAACCAACTTTCACGATTTTGTTTTTTTCTGTACAACTACTTATATGGTAAATTGATTGTTGAATGTAAATAAACTTGCCACATATTTAAAACCTTGTAACATGATGGAGTGTGATATTTTTTTTCCTAGTATGGTATTTTCAAACATGTGCAAGAAATAAAAATGTTCTTTTTTTCTAAACTCAATTGATGGAGGATAACTATCTTGGATTCTTTTCATTTACATATTCCAACTAACATGAATGGACTCACCAAATTATGAACACCTTGGTATCACAAATATATGCATGAAAGGTGTATATCACTGTTAAAAAGGCAATGGTAGTAGTATTTTTGATATGGTAATAAAGATTTGATTGATATGCATATTATGTGCTGCAAGAAATTGAGCCTTATAAAATTTAACCCTGAAATGAAAGGGTTAAATTGCACCAGTTGGAAATGAAACCACATTCACATTTCTGTTTTTTTTTAACTAATTATATGGTAGATTAATTGTTGAATGTACAATAGAAAAATCTTGCCGCATATTTAAAACCTTGTCACATGATAGGATGTAATATTTTTTTCGTAGTATGATTTTTTCAACATGTGCAATAAATAAAAAGATTTTTTTCTCTAAACTCAATTGATAGAGGATAACTATCTTGTATGTTTTTCATTTACATATTTCAACTAGCATGAATGAACAATAAATGGACTCATCAAATTACTAAGTGTGATATTTACATTTACAACACATTGGTATCACAAATATATGCATTAAAGGTGTATATCACTTCTAAAAAGGCAATAATGGTGGTATTTTTTATATGATAATAAAGATTTGATTGATATGCATGTTATTTGTTGTAGGAAATTGAGTCTTATAAAGTTCAACTTTGAAATGAAAGTGTTAAATTGTCACAGTTGGAAATGAAACCAACTTTCACAGTTCTGTTTTATTTTGTATAACTATTTATATGGTAGATTGATTTTTGAATGTGCAATAGAAAAATCTTATCGCATATTTAAACCTTGTCACATGTTGGAGTGTAGTATTTTTTTCCTAGTATGATTTTTTCAAACATGTGCAAGACATAAAATATTCTTTTCTCTAAAAGCAATTGATAAAGGATAACTATCTTGCATATTTTTCATTTACATATTCCAACTATAGCATGAATGGACTCATCAAATTACAAAGTGTGATATTTACACTTACAACATCTTGGTTTCACAAATATATGCATGAAAGGTGTATATCACTTTTAAAAAGGCAATGATGGTGGTATTTTTGATATGATAACAAAGATTTGATTGATATGCATGGTATGTGTTGTAGGAAATTGGGTCTTATAAAATTTGACTCTAAAATGAAAGAGTTAACTTGCCTCAGTTGGAAACGAAACCAACTTTCACGGTTCTGTTTTTTTCTGTATAACTATTTATATGGTTGATTGGTTGTTGAATGTACAATAGAAAAATCTTGCCACATATCTAAAAACTTACCACATAATGGGGGTGTAATATTTTTTTTCCTAGTATGTTTTTTCAAGCATGTGCAAGTAATAAAAAATTTCTTCTTTATAAACTCAATTGATAAAGGATAAATATCTTACATGGTGTGGAGGTTTGTTATGGGTGTTTGCCCTTACTCGCTTGGTGTTGTGGTGTGATGGTTTGCTTTTGGTGGGTTTGTTATTGGCGTGTTGTTCTTGTGGTGAGGTTTGCATCTGTGAATGGTGTTATGGTGAGGTCTGCTTGTGTGGTGGGGAGGGTTTAAGGGAAGTGGTTTGTGTGAGAGTTGTGAAGGGTTTAGGAAGCTGTGGTGTGTGGTGGTGTAGATGTGCTATTGTGGTTTGTTGGGAGTGGAGGGTTTAGGAAGGTATGGCGGTGTCGTGTATAAATGTGCTATTGTGGTGTATGTGATGGTCTGTGGTTGAGATGGTCTGTGGCGGCGTGTGTGGTGGTGTGTGTGGTGTGCATACTTTGTTGCATTTTTTAATTATGTAACTTTGTTTTTCTCATCAAAGTAATATAATTGTTAAGACCAAAATGGCTAATACACTCGCAATGTGGGACAAAAAAATCAAAATAATATTTTGTGACATCTGCCACAAAAAGATCGATTTGGGAAATAGGCCTACAACCTATTTCAAAAATGAAGGGTCGCAAAATATTATCAGAAAATTTAAGAAAAGTATAGGCAGAGAGATAAAGATCAACTGAGATCAGTTCAAGAAAGATTAGAAAATTTAAAAGGAATTGAAACGATGATCAACAGGCCTGGGGTGAGATCCAGTGAAGCAAACCATTGATGTTTCAGATGAGTGGTGAGCTGAAAAGCTTGTAGTAAGCATTTTTGACATGTCATCTAATTTGGTCAATTTCATTTTATTTTTAAATTGAAATAGAAGTTATGAATTTGTAGGTGGTGCCCGTTGCGAAGAAATTTAAAATCAGTGGACTCAATCGTGAATTGGAGAAGTTGGACCGAATTTTGGGGGTGTCGTCGCTACCGGCAACAATGCATGTGCCCCAGTGAGACAGGTTTGATGGTACCCCCGAGAACTTGGAAGTCGACCAATCGGGTGATTCCATCGAAACCCCTAGCCCGGACCACCATGAACTTGAGTACACCTGTGGTTCTAAGAGTTTGCGGGTTGAGAATAAAAATAAAGTTGGAGCTACTTTCCTTAGAAGTCAGATATCACAACTGATGACTTCATGCAGCGCAGAACCCAGACATCTGTTGCAACTCCTATCGACCAGGTCCTGCAAATTTTAAATGTAACTAGAGAAATTTCTGAGGATTTGTCGTTGTACTTATTTGCAATAGAGTTGCTTAAAGATCCAACCAGAAGAGATTTTTTCGTAAAGATGCCCGATGACCATAGGGTGGCATATCTACAACATTTTTATAATCGCAAGAACATTTGAGAGATTTTCTTATTTACTATCGCTTGGGATATTTATATTTCTGTATCGTTTTTCATTTTGCTATGAATATTTCAATTGCTTAGGACATGGCTTATTTAGTGATGCTTATATGTTTATTGTGTGTTACGTAACATTATATGATTGTAGCTAATTCATTGATACTTCTGTGTTAGCCAGTACGATATTGATCTACATGGATGCAACCAGAAAATGACGCAGGAGAGTTGCAGTTGTCGTATGTTTGATGTACGAATATTATAACTCATACATAGATCACTCTCATTGCATGAAATCCACGTATGTTGGGGACAAATTGGTTGGAGAGTTGTTTACAGGCTACCCAACGAGATTTAACAATATGTTCCGCATGACACAGGCAGTATTCATCGATTTGTTGGAGGAACTACACGTAAATCATGGATTTGATGGCTCTTCCAGACGACTGCACGAGAGGAGTTAGCTATAACCCTCGACATATTATCGCGAAATGAATCAATGCAGGTAATGGAGTGGATTCAACACTTCTCCGAAATAATTTGCAGATACTCTCAGTGGGGTTGAAGGCACTTGTGAGTTTTTCTTCACAAGTCATAAAACCTACAAATCCTATGTTCGAACGGACCCCCACAGAGATTTCACACGATGCAAGATATGTCGTTCTTTAAGGTAATGTCTTAAATTTATTTTATTCAATTTTCAAAAGAACAACGTTATTATGTAACTTATTGTTATTTTTTCCAAAATTTTATTGAAACAATCGATGGAACGCACGTTAATGCACGTGTTCCAAATAATAAGAAGATCACATTCATTGGTCATTGTGGGTCACTGATACATAATGTAATGATCGTATGCGACTTCAACATGTATTTCACTTATGTCATTGCCGGTTGACAGTAGAATTTTCAAAACTACAATACGGAATAACAAGTACAACTTCTCACATCCTCCCATTGATACGTTTGAGACTCAGCTACTCTCAAAATTCAATTTCCCTCAATACTAATCATGCAATGCATATGAGGTAAATATTTTTTGTTGATGTTGGATATTCATTACAGCGATGGTATCTCAAGACCTATTCTGATACGAGATATCACATACGTGACTTTGAGCAAGCAAACAACGTACAAAAGGCAGAAAATGAATGTTCAATAAAAAATATTTATCGTTATGACTTTTGGTGAAAATGAATGTTCAATAAAAAATATTTATCGTTATGCGGCGTCATTGAGAAAACTTTTGGTATTTGGAAGAAAAAATGAGTTATGCTCTGCGATATG
>NW_018164718.1:1420202-1423722 GCF_001263595.1 Phalaenopsis equestris | reverse complement strand
ATATTGCTATGACAGTTCTGTTACAAACAACATTATTACACAGGGGCAGAATAGTTATTTTTTCAAAAATAGCTGAAGCATAATTGTTTTCAAACTGCAAAAAAACAAGCAATCAGATTATCCCAACAGCTTTCTGGGGCAGCTGCTGCACAGTTGCTTAAAGATCCAACCAGAAGAGATTTTTTCGTAAAGATGCCCGATGACCATAGGGTGGCATATCTACAACATTTTTATAATCGCAAGAACATTTGAGAGATTTTCTTATTTACTATCGCTTGGGATATTTATATTTCTGTATCGTTTTTCATTTTGCTATGAATATTTCAATTGCTTAGGACATGGCTTATTTAGTGATGCTTATATGTTTATTGTGTGTTACGTAACATTATATGATTGTAGCTAATTCATTGATACTTCTGTGTTAGCCAGTACGATATTGATCTACATGGATGCAACCAGAAAATGACGCAGGAGAGTTGCAGTTGTCGTATGTTTGATGTACAAATATTATAACTCATACATAGATCACTCTCATTGCATGAAATCCACGTATGTTGGGGACAAATTGGTTGGAGAGTTGTTTACAGGCTACCCAACGAGATTTAACAATATGTTCCGCATGACACAGGCAGTATTCATCGATTTGTTGGAGGAACTACACGTAAATCATGGATTTGATGGCTCTTCCAGATGACTGCACGAGAGGAGTTAGCTATAACCCTCGACATATTATCGCGAAATGAATCAATGCAGGTAATGGAGTGGATTCAACACTTCTCCGAAATAATTTGCAGATACTCTCAGTGGGGTTGAAGGCACTTGTGAGTTTTTCTTCACAAGTCATAAAACCTACAAATCCTATGTTCGAACGGACCCCCACAGAGATTTCACACGATGCAAGATATGTCGTTCTTTAAGGTAATGTCTTAAATTTATTTTATTCAATTTTCAAAAGAGCAATGTTATTATGTAACTCATTGTTATTTTTTCCAAAATTTTATTGAAACAATCGATGGAACGCACGTTAATGCACGTGTTCCAAATAATAAGAAGATCACATTCATTGGTCATTGTGGGTCACTGATACATAATGTAATGATCGTATGCGACTTCAACATGTATTTCACTTATGTCATTGCCGGTTGACAGTAGAATTTTCAAAACTACAATACGGAATAACAAGTACAACTTCTCACATCCTCCCATTGATACGTTTGAGACTCAGCTACTCTCAAAATTCAATTTCCCTCAATACTAATCATGCAATGCATATGAGGTAAATATTTTTTGTTGATGTTGGATATTCATTACAGCGATGGTATCTCAAGACCTATTCTGATACGAGATATCACATACGTGACTTTGAGCAAGCAAACAACGTACAAAAGGCAGAAAATGAATGTTCAATAAAAAATATTTATCGTTATGCGGCGTCATTGAGAAAACTTTTGGTATTTGGAAGAAAAAATGAGTTATGCTCTGCGATATGACATCTTACTCGTTTCACAAACAGGTGCAAATTGTGATTGCCACTATGACTCTCCACAATTACATTTAACAACATTCATCCCACAATGACATCGACTTCTATGAGGGGAACGAGAATCATGAGCATGCACCTGCCTAGGCATTTGAGTACCGTTTCGGACATTCTTTGTCACAGCTTGAGAATAATGCTTCCATCACCTGTACTAAGGATGGGGAAGGTGCAAGTAAGACGACAAAGTTGAGGGAACAAATTACAAATGTCATAATAGGATGGTGAATAAAGTATTTATTATTATATTATTTGTACTTCACTCAATACTATTTGTATTTTATTCAGTTTCTGTTTATTTCCTTTCCTTCTTTATTTGATAGTGATTGTTTGAGTTTTTTACGTTATCTGTAAGTGTTTCATTTGTTTTATTTTTGATGGGTTTGAGAGGTTTATGATGAGACGTTAGACCTTATAGGTTCTTCTGGATGGCTTATTGGTCGTTGTTGGTTAGTGTCACGTGTGAAATCCTAATAAAGGCAATAAAGTTCATCTCTTCTTTCCGGTGCTGCGGTTTTTAAGGTTCTTTTGGATGATTTTTTTATATGCATATGTGACACATACGAGCTTGGTATTATGTGAGTTAAATGCAACCAAGAACTATTTTTTTACAAGGTTTGTGTCTTCTTATAGTGACAGATTCGTTGGTTGATATATTGAATTCTCTAAAACCTCATGTCTGCACAGCATTGTAATTAATTACTTCTATTATCAATTTCTACTTCTGTTATGACTAATGGATTGTCTTTTAAAGCATTCAAAAAAATAAACTTTAGAATTTCTAGAATCTCCCTGGGTTTGTTGTGTCATTGTGGACTTTAGACTTCCCTGCAAACTTCGCGTCGGTCACATCTCTACGGGAGATAGTTTTACACATGCCCACAGAGAATCCAGGAGAAGTGTGACTACTTCTGGTGGGCAGACAGTCTGCAGATTCCACCACTGAGTGATCGAAAATGGATAGTTTCCATGGAAGACAGCATTGCACGTAACATACATCATTTGAATTTTAAAAATAATATTATCATATTATTAAATGTTATTTTAATAGTTTCTTTCTTTATTTTACATATCATGATGCTCGGTATTAAGAGAGGAGTATAGTTTATTTCTTGTAATGTTCTGAATTGGATTTTTGTTTCTCAATTATCAAATATATTGCTATGACAGTTCTGTTACAAACAACATTACTACACAGGGGCAGAATAGTTATTTTTTTCAAAAATAGCTGAAGCATAGTTGTTTTCAAACTGCAAAAAAACAAGCAACCAGATTTTCGATCACTCAGTGGTGGAATCTGGAGACTGATAACCATTGTAAACATGGCTATCACGGTAGTTTATTGATAACCTGCAGCTACCCCAAACAAACGCTCTCTGAACTTCTCAATCAAGCCTCTCAATAAATGTATAGCATCCATTGTAAACATGGCTGGCATAAATCCAAATTTATTATGAGAAATCTTTGTAATACGTCTTAACCTAGGTTCAATTATCCTCTCCCATAATTTAAAAGTATAACACATCAACTTAATTCCTCTATATTTTGCACACTCTTGTGCATCCATTTTATTCTTAAAAATAAGGACTAAAATACACTTCTTTCACTTCTCAAGCATCATTTTAGTTTTTCAAATAATATTAAAGAGTTTAATAAGCCAAGAAACTCTCAAATCTCCTATATATTTTCACATTTCAATTAGGATATCATCGGGTCCTACAGACTTTCCACTATTGATTTCCTTTAAAGTCTCTTCAACATTTTATTTACTATCACAACAGTAAAAAAGAAACGTTTTCTTATTATTAAAGATATTAAGAACACTAAAGTCCATCGCATTTTCAAAAATTTCATTAAAAAGTTAATCAAAATAACTCACTCACCTATGTTAAAAGCACTTTTTTATTTTCATCTTTAACATATTATACTTGAGTTAAATCTTTACTTTTATTTTCTTTTTGTTTGGCTAGTTTATACATATAT
>NW_018164718.1:1359670-1420178 GCF_001263595.1 Phalaenopsis equestris | reverse complement strand
AGGTCGGCTTATATATATATATATATATATATATATCACCCTCTTAAATATCTAATCTATTATAAAGATCACTAATAACTGAATTTTTAGTGTTACAGATTATTCTTTTGTTACTAATACTTTATTCAAGAAAAGAGATGAGCATATTATTAATTTAAAGAATGGATCTAATAAAATATATTGATTATTTTCTTATGAGAAGAAGAAATCGTCGAGATTGTAAAGATTGTAATGTTATTCCAAGTGATGATTTAAATACCCAACATTGATTATTAGTTATTGATTTTAAGATGAAGAGTTGTGAAAAAAAGAATAATAAAATTCATCACCGTAGAATTAGATGTGGGTACTTAAAAATTACACATAAAATAATTTTTATGAGTAAAATTTAATATCTCAAAATTTGGGATGTTCATGAAGAAGCAAATATTATATGAGATAAAGTAAAAAATACTATTTAACTAGTGGCGAAAGATGTAATTGAAGAATCAAAAGAAAAAATTTCTATAAATAAAAAAATTTGGTGGTCGAATAATAATGAGCAAGAAAAGATAAAATATGAGAAGTTATGTTATAGAAATTGTTTTAAATGTAAAAGCTTGAAAAACTAAGAAAAATATCAAACAGCCTGCAAGGATTCTAAAAGAACAGCTGTGAAGCTAAAAATTTTGTTTTTAGTGATTTTTATAATAAATTAGATACTAAGGATGGTGAGAAGTATATGTATAACAAGTCAGAAATATATGTATAAACAAGTCAAACAAAGAGAAAAGAAAAGTAAATAATTAACTCAAGAGTAATAAAGATGAAAATCAAAAAGTGATTTTTTTAGAAAAAAATATTCAACATAGGAGGGTGAGTTATTTCGGTAAACTTTTTAATAAAGTTTCTAACAATACAATCGACCTTATTGATCTTCTTATCGTTAATAATAATAAGATGTTTCATTTTTACTGTCGCATTAGTAAAAAAGAAGTTGATGAGGCTTTAAAGAAAACCAAGGGTGGAAAGTATGTAGGACCATATGATATCCTAGTTGAAGTGTGGAAATATTTAGGAGATTTGGGAGTTTCTTCGCTTTTGGGAGTTTCTTCGGGGAGTTTCTTCGCTTACTAAACTCTTTAATAGTATTTTTAAAACTAAAAAGATGCTTAAGTGGAGGAAGAGTATTTTGGTCCCTATTTTTAAGAATAAAGGGTATGCACAAGAGTGTGCAAATTACAGAGGAATTAAGTTTGTGTTCAAACTTTAAAATTATGGGGAGGGTAATTGAACAAAGGTTAAGAAGTTTTACAACGATTTCCCATAGTCAAATTGGATTTATGTCGGACAGGTCTACTATGGAAGCTCTACATTTATTGAGAGGTTTGATGGAGAACTTCAGAGTTAATAGGAGTGATCTACATTTGATTTTTATTGATTTAGAAAAAGCTTACGATAAGGTTCCAAGAGATCTCCTTTTGAGAGTTCTTGAGAAGAAAGACGTTGATATACTTATATTCAAGTCATTAAAGATATGTATACTAAAGTTGTTACTTTTGTTCAAATTAATGGAGGATTGACCAGATATTTCCTATTTCTAATAGATTACATCAGGGATCAGCTTTAAGCCCATATCTTTTTGCTTTAGTTATGGATGGTCTTACTGGACATTTAGAGGAGGATGTACCTTGGTGTATGCTTTTTGCGGATGATATCCTTCTCGTAAATAAGACGAGAAAAAAAGCCCAAAAAAAACTTAAATTAAGGAGGTTTACATTGGATTCTAAAGGCCTTCGTTTGAGTAGAACTAAAATTGAAAACATGGAATGTAATTTTAGTAGTAGTAGCTCTAGTGATAGAAGTGTAACTTTGGGTGATCAAAGTATTAAAAGGTGTGATCGATTTAAGTATCTCGGGTATTTTGTTCAAAGTGATGGTGATATAGATAGGGATGTTAATAGTAGAGTTCAAGTTGGTTGGTTGAGTAGAGGAATACTTTGGGCTCATTGTGTGATTGAAAAGTACCGCTTAGACTGAAAGGAAAATTTTATAAGATGGAGGTGAGACCTGCAATGCTCTATGGCGTTGAACGTTGGCCTTTTAAAGAGAAGCAAAATACTAAGTTAAGTGTTGTCGAGATGAAAATGATTAGGTGGATGAGCGGCTATACACTTAGAGACAAAATGTTAAACGAATATATTTGTGATAGGGTTGTTGTAGCTCTAGTGATGGACAAAATTAGAGAGAGTTTTTCGTCTTAGATGGTTTGGTCATATTCAACGTCGACCATCTGATGATTTGATTAGGAGAGTAGTTGTTTTAGATTCAACTTATGTTAAGAAAGCCAGAGGCAGACCTAAGAAAACTTGGGCGAATTGTATGAAAAATGATCTTAATTTATTAAAATTAAATGAAAATATGACACAAAATAGAACGCAATGGAGAAAAATAATTCATTTAGCCGACCCCACTTAGTGGGATTAAGGCTTTGTTGTTTTTGTTGTTTGTTGTTATAAAGATTCTTCTCTTAGACTCCCTGAGAGTCATTTTATATTTTTCTCAATTCTTTAAGTTTTTACATTTAAACTAATTTTTATAACATAAATTCTTATATTTTATCTTTTCTTGCAAATTATTATTCCACCACCAACTATTTTTATTAATGAAAACTAATTCTTTTGATTCTCCAAGTACATCTTTTCTCTTGTTTAATAATGTTTATTACTTTATCTTACATAGAAATTGCTTCTTCATGAACATCCCAAATCTTAAAATCTTGAAGTTTACTCATAAAAATAATATTATTTATTTTTTAAGTGCCCCATCTAATTCTACGACAATGATTTCTAGTGCTCTTTATTTTACAACTCTTCATCTTAAAATCTAAAATTAATAATCGACGTCGAGTACTTAAATCATCATTTGGAATAGTTTTACAATCTTAACAACCTCGACGATCTCTTCTACTCATACGAAAATAATTAATTTGTGTTTTATTAAATCTATTCTTATAATTAATAATATGCTCATCTATTTTCTTGAAAAAGGTATTAGCGATAACAAAATCACACGCTAAAGTAAAATCTAATATGGCGATACTTTCTTCATTAATCACTCCAAAACCGTAGCCACCATGAATATTTCTAAAATCTTCTACAACTCTATCGACATGTCCATTTAAATCTCTTCCAATAAAGATACTTTCTTCAAGAGGTATCATTTTTATTAAGTTTTTTAAATCATTCTAGTATTTTTCTTTAAAACCTATATCTAAACCTACTTGAGGGGCATATGCACTTAAAATATTAAAAATAATAGTATCAACAATAATCTCAAAGGCTATAACTTTATCCCAATGCTATTAATTTTTATAATATTATCTTTCAAACTCTTATCTATAATTACACCACCATTTCTAGTGTGACTCTTACCTGAATTCCAAAGTTTAAAATCTAAGTTATCAATCTCTTTAGCATTTCTCCAACACATTCTAATTACACCTACACCATTTCTAGTGTGGCTCTTACCTGAATTCCAATGTTTAAAATCTAAGTTATCAATCTCTTTAGCATTTTCTCCAACACACTTAGTTTCTTGAATACATGAGATATTTATCTTTTTATGAATCATAAAATCAACTAATTCTATTAATTAACTTGTTAGTTTCATGGACTAACTTCTTTACCCACATCCGTCCGTAATATAGGAACCCATACTTAATTGACACTACACCTGGGCATCGGTATAGCAACCCTTACACCATTTTCACTGTATTCAGGTCATACAATGCGTCAGCTTCCAAGGATTGTCCTAACATTTACACAATGATCAAAAGAATCATGTTATGATTTTTCGACAAATTTTACGTCGAATGTCGACTATCTAACGCAACTCTCCATTTTTTACATTCGGGGCTTGGGACCCAACAATGGCAATGTTAAGAAATTTATGAAGCATTTAAATTACAAATACATTATATTATCATTTCCTGACATAAGTTTTTTATTATAAATTTTAAGTATTTACTATTATAGTAATTTTTAGATCGCATGTCTCGTTTCTTAATTATTTATTCATGAGAAACAGAGATGCTCTTTATTTTTCTTTAGTATAAGAGTTTTGCATTAGATTTGTTTATTAGATGAGTTTTATAACTCATTAGATTGTTTAACTACTCTTATTGGGCAAAAATAAAAGGTTAAAGCTAAACAAGATCATACCCATAGTACATATATTATAAAATAGAAAATTTTTTGTAAAGACATCAGATAAAATTTATATTTTTTTAAGAAATTTAATAGACTTTAGATGCTCTACAGCTATATTTGAATTTTTTGTTTTGAATTTCTTCCACTTAATTCAAATAGTTGAGTTTACTTGATTTGTATAAAATAATGTAATGTATTGTGTTGTTCCAAGTGAATTTAGAAATTTAAGTTTCTCTCTCATTTTACCTAGGCGAGTAGGATACCATAACAAAAGTTAGAGGCAAATTCAGTTAGCTCAATCACACCCATCTTCGTTACATCATGCATAGTGGAGATGAAAATGTACAATGAACTCAATATTGACCGCGCAAGAATAGGAAATATAAAAATTGACCAATAGTTTGGATTGCACAAGTTAAAGTGAGGGATGGAGGCCAAAAAGAAATTTAGTACCCAGTAACTCTTTATTTTGATGTTTTTAAATATTAAAATAAATGGTAAAAAAAAGGTAGTGAAGTACTATAGTAATCCTACAAAGACAAACTTCTATTGAAGAGAAAAAACCAGTCATATTATAAAGAATAGAACCTTGAAGGTTTATAAAGAATGGATCCCGGGCATTTACCGTACTCAAAGAAAACGGAGTGAAAAAAATCCGACATAGCCTTTACAGTCTCACAAAATATGAATGCATAGGTAATAGAGTGTACAGAAGACCATCTGAGAATGGTAAAATCAGATGCTCGGTATTAATAAGTTTAATGGTATATTCAGGAGGCATCAAGATTATAAATTTTATCAAGCAATCAATAAAAAAATATTAAACCTTAAAATACCATAAACGCCTAGGATGAATGCAAATTATATTTGAATGAAGATGTTTAGAACATAACACTAAGGATTCAAAATACTTCATCCTTTAACAAGGTACACAACTACTAGAGTCTTACTGATACAATTACAAGCACAACGGGAAAATCCTTATATTCATTCTGAGCTATGTTCACAAAGCAAGGCTCCTAACCTTATAAAAGTACGCAAGGAAATAAAGCTTAAAGAATGCTCAAACCATGTGTAAAGTTGGGTATGTTATCGAAATTAAATTCTACGTATAAATCGTGTCACGCTGATCTTTCTTCCTTACTTTGGAGTCCTTCTCCAAGCATCAGACTCCATACAGTAAATTTATTTACAAGTGTGAAAAGCCCACAAAAGGGAACAATATATGGAAAGGAAACGCTTCCATTCAATCATCAACAACACGGGCCATTATTTATAGACTACAATAAAAGGTGGCCCAAAAGTGTGAAATGGTAAGGGATACTCAAGGAGTAGTGAAGGAAAGGAGTAACGAAAGAGAAGTTTTGAAAAACTCATATTTGTTTTAAGAAGACTTCAAGGTTAAGCATTCAATTTTAAGTCAATATCAAGCCTTCATAATGACAATTATTAACTCCAAGAAAAGAAGAGAGACAAAGGGATGGCCAAGCCACGTAGCACTTTTTGAAGCAAACAAAGTTTAATTCACTCGTAGAAAAAGGTACAACACAAAGTAATTGCATAAAATTGATCGATCAAAAGATCTAAAAATAAAGCATATCAATAAGACTGACAAGAGAAGAACAATGAGCCAACTTCCCAATAATAAGGACTACAATAGCGCTCATGACTAACTTGAAGCTTGGTATAGAGTTATGATATATTTTCTTGTTATTTCTTCCCCACTTGACATATAGAACTTGAAAATTCTGACCCATTAGCTCTTATGTGCTAGAAATGCTAATATTAAAGCTCACCGAAACAAGAGTCCAAGTCATCAAAATCCCCAACAGCAATACAATGAACAGAAGTAAAAACCTAACGTGGGCCTGGAACATTATGTTGTGAGCATGTGTGAAGTCATTCTTAATGATTGGGTTAACAATCCAGAAAGGTACTAATTCTATGGACAAATCTAAAGTTAATTCAATTTTTTTTAGTACAAACTAGGCCAAAATAAGAACTACAGCCATTGCATCGGCATATGGTTTTTAATAGATGAATGCTCCTCATTGCCTTTATTGCTAGAATATATTTTTGCAGCTCAAGGTGTGCTCTTAAGAATTTTGAAAATTTGTGACAAGAAATTGTGGGAAAAAAGAAAAAAGTAGGAATGCATACATCCATTTAACTTTGATCAGTCACCGCTACTTATGAGCCAATTCAAATTTCTTTCTCTTAAGAGGAAGTAAAACAGCATCCACCTGAACTAGTTTGCCAAAATTTAAGCCAAGAGAGAACAAAATAGATTTGTTGAAGTAATGAATCCAAAAAAGAGAAAAAATAAACAGCACTCAAGTAATCGGAACTTCCATAGAATAGTTGAATGAAGTATTTATCATCATTCTCCTATATCCATAAGGCTTAAACCAAGATAGTTTAAAAAAGTTTTTATTTTATAGTATCTATCATTCATTGGACATCACATCCTTCGTTATCCTGTTACCTTTGTATTCTCCTTTTTTGCTTGGTAAATCTTCGCAAATTCCCTTGTGCTGTAACAGTGTGTTTTGAAAAAAAACTAAATAGCAATTACAATATCAATAAACCTAAGTTAAAGAAATAACACCAAAAAGGCACTAAGCATTTCAATAGTTTGAACGACAGCCACAACAGGATGTTAAAATACAACCAAAAAAATGTGGCAAGGTGAAGCGAGACATATAATCAATTTACCTTATAAAGCATATAATTTAAATCCACAAAATAAACAAGAAATTTTATTTATCATAAACACATCAAATCATACCTCCCAAGCAGCTGGTTCAAGCCATATATTATCAACCATATCATAGTTTGGTAGAAGAATAGCAATAAGACCACGACCAGCCGCCCAAACAGCATGTGGAAATTTCTCTTGCCATGTCCACTAGAAAAAGTTTAAGCAGTCGTGAATGAAAAACCAAATAAAGCAAAATAGCTCAGTAACAATAGTAAACTAAAACGACAGACTACCACGGAATGATTTTTTTCTGAAGTAACAAATAAGCAGACACCTTAGTATGACAGCATTAATAATCTTTGCTTTGCATTCAAGTACGAAGTAACCAAACGCATAGTCAAAATCATCAACAATCCACAACAATTTCCAAATGATAATTGTTTAATTACCACAACTCTAAACTAAAACTGTTAGCAACAGAACGGAAGAAAAAACAAAACCAAAATAATACAAGTGTGCAAAGCATACGAGACTAACAAGTCTCTTGTACTTGGTAAATTAGTTGGTGCACAAGGCTCTGGTGATGAGATACATCTAAACGTACAGGGAGTTGGACTTTCCAACGAGACAAAAAAGAGGAGCAAGTAGAAAAGCTTACTCTGCATTAAGTGCTCGCCCTCTTTCTCACAAACATATATATTCACATTTTAAAGCTAAATAGGATATTTTGATTTTCCAAGTTTGGAAATGCAACTTCATTTAAATTCCATCCATCTTCATGAGTTAGACATTGCAAATAAAATATAGTGAGATTAATTGATAACATGCATTTCTGATTTAATCCCTAAAAATTAGAATTTTTGTGGTTATCTTTATAAACTTTTTTCCAGGCCATCTTCTCTCACTTAAAATCCCCATATTATGGAGGTCAACTTTAGAGTTTAAAAGATTTCATTTGAGTAGATCTAAAACTAAATACATGGAATGTAATTTTAGTAGTAGAAGATCTAGTAGTGGGGTTGTAACATTGGGTGATCGAGTAATTAAAAAGAGTGAACGATTTAGATAACTCAGGACTATTGCTCAAAGTGATGCTAATAAAAATGGTGATGTTATTAATAGAATTGAAGTTCGATGGTTGAAGTGGAGAACTGCATTATGCATGTTATGTGATAGAAAAGTAATGTTTAAACTCAAAGAAAAAGTTTATAAAGATGGTGGTGAGACCTGCAATGCTCTATGGCGCAGAATGTTGGACTATAAAAGAAAAACATAAAATTAAGTGTTGTTCCGATGAGAATGCCCATGTGGATGAGCGGCTTTACACTTAGAGAGAAAATGCAAAATAAATATATCCATGAAACGGTTGGAAGCTCTAGTGGCAGACAAAATTAGAGAGAGTCGCCTTAGCTGGTATGGTCACATTAACGTCGACCATCTGATGGCCCGGTTAGGAGGTAGATGTTTTAGATTTTACTTATGCTAAGAAAAGTAGAGGTAGACCTTAAAAAAATTTGGGCTTAATGTATAAAAAATTATCTTGATTTATTAGAATTAAATGAAAATATAAAATTTAATAGGACAAAAGAGAAAAAGAAATCATGTAGCCGACCCCAATTAGTGGGATAAATGCCTATTGTTCTCATCGTTGTTTGCTTTCTTTTCCTTAGCTTAAAAATAATGCTAAAATATATTATTGATGTTTTCTTTTCCTTAGTTGTTTGTCCTTCAACATTTGTCATAAATGTAGAAAAAACAAGTCAAGGATAAGGGAGCAAAATTTACCGAATTCATTCCCTAATTTTGATACACCAAAAATATCAAAAATATATACATTTTTGACCCATATTTTATGCTCATTTTTTATGATATTGCACTTTAAAGGAAGTATTTTTCATGTTTTATCGCAGGTTTTTGATTTATAGGACTTGGAGCAAAAAGGAAGCAAAAATGATGGAATTTGGAGTCAAAATAGAATTTTTGAAGAATTGTTCGGCGCCGACGGCGCTAGACTGGGCGTTGACGGCGTCGTTTGACAGAGAACGCAGAATTAATTACGGGTCACTGGTGTCGACGGCGTCGTTTGACAGAGAACGCAGAATTAATTACGGGCCACTGGTGTCGACGGCGCCAGTGTCGGTGCAGGCCCTGTTTCTAGAAGATTCGACGAATTTGGACGTTTTTTGAAGAATTTTTGGATGCACATATTGGAAAGCTGACCTTAGGCTTTATTTAGAGCCGAAATTGATCATAAAAGGTTCTCTCTTCCTCCTCTTCACACTCCTCTGCTCGCTATTCGCCCCCTTTGACGCCACTTCGCAAT
Organism: Phalaenopsis equestris; assembly: GCF_001263595.1. Lineage (NCBI taxonomy): Eukaryota > Viridiplantae > Streptophyta > Magnoliopsida > Asparagales > Orchidaceae > Phalaenopsis > Phalaenopsis equestris. The sequence goes on along the minus strand of NW_018164718.1, from coordinate 1,410,964 downwards.
CTTCAACCGATTTCTACGTCATTCCACATCATTAGTTAGTTATTTTCTTTATAGTTTTGAGTTTTTATGGTGAGTTTAAGTGTGAATTCTTCTCTAAGAGTCTTAGAGAGGGAGAGATGTGAAAGATTTCTTCTTCCTACATTTCCTAAGAGAGACTACAAGGGATTTGTTTTGAGAAAGAGTTTCAGATAAGTGTTATTTGTTTATTATAGTTGTATAAACTTTCTTTTATATATAAAATTTGTTTTTTTTGTATTTTTCTCATGAAGTCTGAGTAGTTTCGTTTATCTTTCTTCCTACTCTGAGATAAGGTGAAATGAAGAGATAATTTGGATGTGTCAATGTTAAAATATAAAATATAAAATGAAATGTTAAAATATGTTGTGAAACATATGATCCGGGAAATGGAGTATGAGTTCTACAATAGAGTGAGAATCACACTTAAGTCCATGAATGAGTATTTCGTTCATGGAATTCAATGCCAATAAATAGGGAAATATATATTGTTGAGTGTAGAATTAGATATTTTTAAGGTGACAGACTAAAATCCACAATTCGATCTTAGTGTTTAAGAACTAAAGTGAAACTTAGCCTTCAAGGAAAGGGAAGTGGGAGCTCTAGAGTGAAGCCACGGACTTAGGGACTAAACCTAAGATTAGCCAATGATTTTCTATAACAATGAATCAGGATAGAGGATTAAAATTGCTCCTAATTGGCACAATACAAATTTAAACCATTTATCTCATCTCATTTCACCAAAAAGCTCATTGTAGTGAGAAAGATGTTTTTCATATTAGAAAACTTCATCACATAAACATAGTTTAGTAGTTACTATTTTAAACTTTGCATTTAAATTTTACTAGTAGTTAATAATTTAGTTCTGATAGTATCTCAAACATTCAAAATTAGTGACAGTAATTTCGTTTTATTTCTGTGAATTTGTTAGTTAATTTATCATTTCAAATTTAAACCTTCTTTGTGGGAACAATATTTGGGGCTTAAATAGAAAGTCTTATATTACTTGATAATGATACGTATACTTGCGTAGAATCCCTACATTAAGTGCTTAATGTTCTTATTCATAAAATACCACATCTAGTTTTTGGCATCGTTGTGAAGCGAAGTCAACTTTATAAATTTTACACAACTAATATTCTCGGGATCACTTATCGAAAACATTATTCGCCATAATTCAAAAACTACAATTGTCCGTCTCTAAGTTCAAATCAAAAAAAGAAGAGTTTTGATGTGGACCAACAGCCAATATAAATATATCCCAAAACCAATGAAATAAATCTAATTTTGTATCGATAATGCAAGCGCAATCCTAAAAAGTTGCCTTCCATGAACAACCCTGATTGAAGTGAAAAACTTGGCACGGATTTGTAGAGAAATCATCTGAAACCGTAGTTAGCCAAATAATAATGGGAAAGTAAATATTACTACAGAAAGTAAAAATGTGAATACAGCAAAACTCACTTAAAAGGGAAAACAACAAACACGACACAGACATCTCCACAAGGGATTGATCCAACGGTTGTGGTGGAGGTTGTTGGGGATTGGGAAAAAGTGACGGTAAGATAGGGAAGTGGAGCAAGGGGGCGAGTACATCTTGCTGTCCTGGATGACAGCACGAAGGTAGGATGGTCGGGCAGCAATGAAACAGCAAAGCGAAAGGGTTTCGGAAAGGTGGCAATGAGGTAGGATGATAGGACAGCAGAAAAATAGAAAGGTGACGGAGTTGTCGGGCTCTAGAAGCGGTGCAAAATGGCTGGAATTGCGGGACGGCGGCAGCAACGCATGATGTCTAGAAAGGCTAGAATTGATGTGGGAGAGCTGTCCCGAGAAGCAACAGCAAAGGTGTGGTTGTTCCAGAGCAACGACAACAAAATATGGGTGGATTATGGGTGCTGGTAGCAAGGCGAAGTGGGAAGCAAGGTGCCTAGAAGTTGGGCTCCAGTTGAAAGGGAGGAGTGTGGGTTTTGGAAGGCGGTAACAAGGTAGAGTGCAGAAAAAGAGCCAAGGATGATTGTTTTAGGGTAGCTGCAACATGTACGTCAATAGTGACAGTGAAGGAAGGGAAAATTGAGAACATTTATCATCTCGAAATGTAATATATTCAGAGCGCCACTCATCCTTGGATACAGGCTTAGATGGGGAAATCGGAGACGCCGAAGGTTGCCCCTATAGAAAACACACTAAAAATTGAGAATTCAAACTCTAACACAACACATGTAGGAAAAGACAAAAAAGAAAGGAATGATAAAAGCATGTCGAAAATTGAGAAGGAATCAAAAGGGGAGCCACTCGAATCGACTATGAGCAGTTCGCACGACCAAGATGTCGCAATCAGTCTAGGTTGCGAGAGACAATAGCAACAGCCTCCTGAGTTAGTAAAGCTTGGACCTCATCAGTCAGAGCTTCAGTCACCTAGTAGTATGGTGTTAGGTTGACCATGTTGAAAAGAAATGGCATAATCTCCTAGTAAGTAAGTCCTGTAGGAGTTGTCATTCCAAAGCACATCCTGATAGACTAAATATACATCCTCTTTTGGAACAATTAGAGCTGGAACTGCATATCGACAAAGATTTTCATAAAGTAACTCTCAAGCCATTAAATCTATAATTCGCTTCTTCTACTCCTTGCACTCAGCGAGGAGCATCTCATAAACAAATTTATCTAAAGGAACTAACTTTGGATTGAAATCTATGACAAATTGGGCAACTCTCAATAACGCCACTCATGAGAAATATCTTCTTCTCTAGTCTTTACCCATTATCACCTATCGTTATCATTATTAGTGTAACTGCTATGATAATAATAATTATTATTTTGTAATAACAATAGGTCAATTATGTTACACCTAATTTAATAAATAATTAGATTTGATGTCATTGCTTGTCGTTGGGGGTTCGAAAAGGTGGTGGCAAGATAGAGGAGGGGTTGGACTGTGGGAAGACTACGACACAACAATGGTGTCTTGTTGTCCTGAGCGGCAGCAAGCAGAAAAGAGCGAAAATAACAAGTAAACAGCAAGGCAAGCAACGCCTGTAAAGGACAACACCTCGTAAGAATGGCTAAGAGAGCAGGATACTGGCAGTAGGAAGTGATAGAGACAGTTGGGGGTGATAGAAAGGGTAAGCAAAACGCTCTTCGTTGTCCAGGATGGTAGCATCAAGCCAAAAAGCAAGTGATGGCTGCGAGAGGATAGAAAAATTGCAGGGAAACAACATGTGGTTGTTCAGCGGTGGTTGTGATGGCGGAGGGCGGTTGGAAGCGATATAGGAAGGACGCCAAAGGTAATAGGAAAGATAATCACCACCAGCGAAGTGATACAGTCGGAGCATCACCCAAACCCTCAGATACAGCCCTTACAGGGAAAAAAGCCAACAGTAGCCTCCAACAAAACACACGATAAAAACTGGCCTAAAAACACAAACACAACATATTTACGGACTTAGGGTAAATAGAAGTGAACCCACTCCAAATAGGAGGGAAATCCACATAAAGAGTCAACCGACCCTCCTGGATCGGTTCAAGCCATACTCGCTCGTGGGAATTCACGGCACTGTTGCAAGTATTGCAAAAACACCCTTAATGATAAGCTCCTACATCATCGACAACATTGGAAAAGGGTATGAGGCACATTTGACAAATGTCTAAACAAAAACATAGCATTGAATGGTGACGGCAAAGTACGAGCGGCAAGGAGGGATTCACCACCTATTCCTAAACAAAATACAGACACATCACTTGCACAATAAAGATGATACAACACTCTTTAGATCGGAAATCAGATAATGCAATATCTAAAAATACTGAAATAAAGATAATCTCCTGAAACCACCAAATACAACATATATTCAAATTTCATAATAGAAAATAACTTAATTAGAAATAGAGAATAGGAAAAACTTTGAAAAGAAACAAAATTGATCAGAATTGTAAATCGGGCGAGCGGGTTGTAGGTTTTGCGATCACGTGACTGCCCCCATCTCACAAAATAGATAATTTTTTCACGATTTGAATCACAACCTGAAGCCCCTGCATCATTCTCCCTCAGTAGAAGCTTTGCTAGCAGATGATAAAGGTACTCCAAATCACGCCTCAGGGCTTAGATTCGAGAAGTCTTCCCCCTAAACCGCCAGTTGCGAAGAACATCCAACAAGGAAGTACATACCAACATTGTTATCGGTGGTGACCCTCTAATTGACATTGGCAAGTGTTGTCCCCCCTTGGGTGGGGCGGTGGACCATCAACCACTTGTAATGGGTGTTTTGATAGCAGTGATGAAGGTATTCCACATGGCGTGCAAGGAAGGCAGCAATCTAATTGTGGTTGGAATTTTTTATCCAGGCGGAAAAAACGACTGAGAACCAGCTTTAAAGCTGATAATAATGGATGTTCTGCCCAAGTTGGCACAAAGTCCTCATGAAGCTGACTATTGTGGGTTCGAATACTCAAGTCATTTTCAAGACTACTGGGCTTTTTTTATGGTATTTTCAACTATGCTAATAAAGATAACTCGGTTCAGTGATAGTTATGGCATTTCATTTCAACGAAGATGGATTTGGGGTTTCCTACAATTGATGGTGGGGATTTTAACCGCATCACCTCGCAAGATGATAAGGGTAGAAAACATTTCATTAACTCCTTGAGTGTTCAGGAAATGCTCGAGTGATCTTCACGAGGCAAAATTCTTTGGCCCTATGTTTACGTAGTGTAACAATAAAGGTGGCATAGTTAGATATGGGTGAGACATGATCGATTCTTGATTAATACTGCAGCATTTGATTTCTATACTGATGTTCAAGTGAAGCATCTCCTTTGTATTGCTTCTGATCACTGTCCAATCCTCCTCTAATTGAAGTGGAAGCGGCTAGTGCATCTGAACAAACGAGTGAAGTTTGAAAATGTTTGGATAACTTATCCAATAGCTTAGAAGATTGTTGAAGAGAAAGGGAGAAAGGCGGATAGAGGCCCCATGGACATCCTCTACAAAAAATGCAAGTGAATGTTGCGGTGACTATTTCTTTTTGAGCAAAATTGAAATAAAGGAGCTTGGGGTGCTTAGATCCAACCTTGAATCTGAAATTGAAGAACTCCAAATGATTGAATATTCTTATAACAGGCTTAGTCAGGCTCAGGAGGTCAACCTCAGGTCGAAAGTAAGTGAGCTGAATATTAATTTGGCCCGTATTACTTGTTTGTGCGTCAACATTCCAAAGTAAGATGGATGAATGGAGGGGATGCCAACTCCCACATTTTTCACTCGATGGCGAGTGGTAGGAGAAATTCCGACCACATTAGAGGCACTAATCTGGTGGAAGACCTGGGGTTCATTTCAGATTTCTTTTATCGGTTCTTTGTTGCGAAATAAGAGAGAGTCATTTCTATAACTGACTGGCCGGCTTTGAATGTTCCTAAAAATGTTGCCCGAAGTATGGTGGGGGTTCTTGATAAGGTATCTGATGATGAGATATAGGTTGCGATCAAGACGATGGGCCTCAATAGAGCTCCCGGAATTGATGGTATAACTCCATCATTCTACAAATTCTTTTGGTCCATGGTTAAGGTTGATGCATGCAATGCCATCCACGAGTTTTTTAATGGTGGAAATATGGCACCGGAATGGAAAAATACGCCCAGTGGTCCAACTCCCTAAAGTTGATAATGTGGATGTCTCTGTTAAATACCGCCTAATCAGCTTCTGTCAAACTACTTACAAAAGTGTGGCAAAGATTTAGGTCAATCGAGTAAAGGGATTCCTTCCCATGCTGATTTCTAAGTAACAAGGTGCATTCGTTCCAAACCGGTCCATTTCTAACCATTGCTTGTTGGCGCAAGAAATAATAAAAAGATTCCAACATTCTACCTCGACAATCGGGTTCATGGCAGTCAAAAATTGACATGGAGCAAGCATACAATAAGATTAGCTGGCACACACTTCGACTCGTCATGGAAAGGTTTCACCTTCCTACGACTTTCAGCAAATGGATCCTCCAATATATAGAAAATCCGCGGTTTATGGTGTTGGTAAAAAGGAAGCAACTCCGCGGATCGAGACCAAGAGCAAGTTTCAGCAATGCTGTCTGTTTTCTCCCTATTTGCTTATTTTCTATTTGGAACTTCTATATCTCTGAAACAAACGAGTCATCACTTGGTAGTTGTTGTTACAATTGAAGGGGCTAAGATCTCAGATCTTTTATATGTCGATCATATTCTATTATTTGTTGAAGCGTCTGTTAGATCTACTAAGAACCTTCGGAGAATCATACAAAACTTTTCTGGGTGGATGGGGCAAAAATTGAACCGACTTAAGTCCTCTATTCTCTTCAGCAAGAAATCACTTAATTGGAAGAAGAATTGCATCGCCGAGCTGCTAAATTTTAAGAAGGTTGAGCTGAGTATTTGGGCGTAAAAGTGGCTATGGGAAAACGAGCGGTAAGTTGATGGCCTGGGGTAATAGGCACCTTTGTCTAGCTGGAAAGGTTACCTTAACCAATTGCTCGCTCCTCCCTATGGCTTCATTCATAATTATCCATTCCGATCTACCCAGCTCTATTATTACAGAAATTGAAAAAGGCTGTAGATCTTTTCTATGGGACAAAAGAACAAATCAGAAGGAGCTTCACTATATTGCTTGGAGCAGGTTATGTCTCCCAAAATCTAAAGGAAGACTTGAATTTCATAGGCTAACAAATTGGAAAGGGCCCATTAGGGCCGGGTTGCGTGGGCGTTGATTAATCAGCCCAATTCATTTCCACATAATCGGTTTATTAAAAATATGGAGACAATCATTGGATAAGGGAGAGCACATGGATAGATTCCCTTGCAAGGAAAATCATAACTAATGGAGCAGCAGCCTTGCGGAATATTATTCAATGGGATATAAGGGACGGTCGAAATGTTGATGTTATTTATGATATTTGGATCCTTGCTTTGCCCATTGCCAAATGGCCCACTTACATTAATGCTGAGATACCAGAAAACCTGCAGTTAAGGATCTTAGATTGGGCGGAAGCTGGAACATGCAACTATGCTGGGGGGGTTCGGTGTGGAGCTTATGAATACCATCATTGCACTTCAGTAGCAGGGCAGACTGGTGAATGATCGAGCAACCATTTTTCTTGCCTTTTCCGCAAGATCTAATACGGTGTTAAACTTTAGCAATTTGTTCGAGTAGGAAACTGATTTCAGCAATTGGTTCTCCAAGCTAAAACTGCAATCCAGAGTGATGATGTTTTGGTGGCGTGAATGCTATTCCTACCAACCCGTGGCTATACAGGAGGAGCATTAGGGAGGATCCCTCTTGCCGTGGGGATTTAATGAGGTAGAGGATTATTCACAAATCATCTCTCTATTTCAAGTGGTGTAAGCTACCTTAAAAAGTTCGCTGAAATGGGGCATCAGGATGCCGAATTTCTCTGGTTTAGAGATCTATAAGGGAATGATGGAGCTTCCTAAAACACAGGGAGCTATTGGAAGAATTTTTTGCAGTACGGTGTATCAATGTTGGCGTGCTAGGAATAATAAGAAGCGCGGTCGACCCTTTAAGACCCCGACGGTATTGGCATCAACCATTCTTTAAACACAGGGAGCTATTGGAAGAATTTTTTGCAGTATGGTGTACCAATGTTGGCGTGCTAGGAATGATAAGAAGCGCGGTCGACCCTTTAAGACCCCGACCTCCCTTACACATACTTATGCTTATCCCATTCGGGAGCAATGAGGCATCCATCAGCCTATTGGGTTCCTGAATGGATCAAAGCAGATGTGGATGGTGCCTTCTTCCCCTCCGATCTCGCAAGCTTGGAGGTGATTATCCATGATTATGCGGATAAGTGTATTTTGATGGCGGGACTGAATATTTTTGCATTGGAACCCAAGTTGAGATGGAAGCAGTCCGACATATAAGTATGTTGGTGGAACTGTAGATAGAGGAGACAAAGGGGCTGGTTGTGGAAGGGAATAACAGTAACGTTATGGATGTCATTCATCACTAGATGGAAAGGAAAACTTGGCTTCAACAAAGTGGAACGAGGCTCAACATTGCATTCCTAACCAACTTTCGGTAGGTGCTATTCTCTTACATTGATAGAACCAACAATGAAGCTGCCCATTTTTGTGCAGAGTTGGCTTTACATGATAGTTCTTTTCATTAGAGATATACATGATAGTCATCCCTTCTTTGTTTTTGTTGAGAAGGATAGAAGTTTTTGTAGGGTTGCTACTTAACAGCCTTCCTTTTTGCTTTCGTGTTGTGGCTCTTTAGCCCTCTTTTGTAACTTTTGTATCCTTTGTTTTTCATATATATGCAAAGTGCACACCCTTCACAAGTAGGAGGAGCTTCGAAACCCAAATATGGCGTTTCTTACTAACTTCCGTTAGGTGCTCTTTTCCAATACTTCAAGATCTTGCAATGGAACATCCCATTTTTGCTCTCATTTTGCTTTACAAGATAGCTTTGTTATTAGAAATTTACTTGATAGTCATTCCTTGTCGATTTTTGTTGAAAGGGATAGGAATTTTTGCGATTACTACTTATAACCTCTTGTTTTTTTGTTTGTTTGTTTTTTATTATTTTTTTTATTGGTTGATTAGACCTCTTTTGTAACTTTTCTTTTTTATGTGAATGCAAAATGCAAACCCTTCACAGGTAGGAGGGACATTAAGATTTATACAGTTCAAAAATATTGAAGAGCTCGAATATCTAGAAATCAAACTCAACATGAGGAAGCTCACATCCAAAGATTTTGATGGTCTCCTGCCCCGAGCTAACGACAAGTTGCAAGCTTGGGGAAAACTGCCATTTATCTCTTTTTGGAAGGGCCGCTTTGATTAATTATTTGTGATTTCCCATGTCTGCTTTTTTAATAACTCATTCTGATCCTCCTAAGCCTGTTCTTGAATGTATTGAGAAGCTATGCAGGCAATTCCATTGGGACAAAGGCCCACTATAAAAGGGCCTTCACTATGTGGCATGGAGCAAGATGAGCAAACTGAAATGCAACGAAGGGCTGGGTTATCAAGCAGTAGCGGCCTGTACTAGACCTTTGAGGGCTCGGTTAGCATGGGGATTTCTTAAAATCCCGGAGGAGTTCCTCCTCAATTACAGGGTTGAGAAGTACGGTGATGACCCATGATACTTTGAGAAGTATAGGACTGATTCTGTTGCAAGGAGATATATTGCTAATGGAGCAACAGCGCTTAAAGACATCACCAGACGGAGGTCGAGACTGGAGCTCAAATTAATATCATGCAGGATTATTGGATTCTAGACTTGCCCAAATGCCAATGGCCAACATTTGCAACATCCATCAAACTGAGTACTTACAGGCTGCTGCCCTTATTATAGCAATGCTTTGGAGCGGAGCACAGAAGAGCCAATCAGGCAAGCTCAGCAGCCGAGACATGAGCAGGCCAATCAACATATGCTTTTTCTTGCCCACTCCGGAAAGTCAATTACAGCTTTGACATATGATAGTTTGTTCAAATCGCAGCCCTGGAATGAGAAATGGACTAAAAAGCTGAGGTTTCACCCACGCGAAGCTTTGTTCTGGTGGAGATTAGCAAGAAATTTGAGGATCAGAAGCAAGTGACAACGTGGAACTGGTGATGATTGTCGGTCAACTTTTCAATGATTTGAAAAGTATTTTTATAATTTTGAAAAGTAAATGATTTAATTTAACCTAAAAGGTATATAATTTTATGAAAATAGTGTATTTTTATTTTGAAAAATGAGACCGACTGGATCTCATTTGCCCAATAAATTTGTATAATCGTGTCTGGTACCACAAATGATACACCTTTTCGAAAGATAAGTGTACCCCGCGACGGTGGACCCCCGCGGCGGTGGACCCAATTATACAAACTACGAGGTTTGTGACATCCATTTGGTCTACAAACTTTTTTATATGTGACCGACAAATTTTTCTATTTAATACAAAGATTAAATAGGGTTTATTTTACCTGGGTTTCAAGTTCCCTATAGAGGCAAGCCCCTATAGTTAATTACATCTCAATTGACGGGAATCACTTAAGAAAACTCTCGATAATAATCAGTGGTTCTAGTCTTCAAGAATTCAAAATTCAAGTTTTCAAGGTAGGAAAGGTAGGACGTGGAAAAACAAGTGGGAATGGCTCAAGTAAGAACAATCCTTTCAGGAGTCCAAAGGAAGTAAAAGGTAGAGGATGTCACAGATCTAGAGGGGAATCCTCAGTGACTTCTCAAACTATCCTAATGTGTGGCTGTGTTTTAGAGAGGATTTTATTTGAATGTTGAATCCCGTCAATTTTATTATTTGAGACTTACATTTGCATAATAATTGGATATGCAAATAGCCCGCAAAGATAAGGGGTTTTACGTCATTCTAGATGACAACCTCAGAACTTAAGGCGAGTTAGGACTTACGCTGCACAACATGGTTGTGCAGGGGCCTAAAAGAGGGTAAGGTTTTACGCCGCTCTAGGCGAGCTGCCCCAAAGTCCTATAGAGTTAGGACTTACGCTGCACAACATGGTTGTGCAGAGGCCTAAAAGAGGGTAAGGTTTTACGTGAGGGTGAGGATTTACGTTGCTCTAAGCGAGCTACCTCGAAGTCCTATAGGTTGTTTAAACTATGAAAGTTTAGTTGGTGTACACACAATTTTTTGTTGTTAAATGACGAATGAAAGTTTAGTTGGTGTACACACATTTTGCTGTTATAGAATGGTGACCACCTCCACCTGTAGTCCGCTCCAAACTCCTTGTGCTGCCCACGAAGTTGCTCCAAGCTCCTCGTCGAATTAACAGTCCTAAAGTCTAAAGTTCAAACAGTTTTACCAGGTGTGTCTCAATGTCTCAGTTTAGTTGTCATTTGGGGGGTTCAAGTTGATTAGAGCGACACTGGTTAGGATCTCACGGTTCCGTCGTTCCGGCATCACTATTTTCTTTTGAATTTATTTAGTCTAAATGAGTCATGAAACTCATTTAAACCGAGGAGATCTCGTTAGCAACCGTGGGTTACCTCCTCCGAGGGACTCCCATAAATTCGAAAGAATGTATTATGTTTTTTTTTTGAAAATGTTGTTTAATTTTGAAAAATCATTTTGTTTTGAAAGTGAGATTGTATTCAGTACCTGCATAATGTGTTAGATCAAGAGTAATTGCAATAAAAAAACAACAAATAAAATGTACCTGCATACGTGGCGTATCTGTTATTATTCCTATTGCATGTTTAACTCACAAAGCACAATATAATTTGCAGGGAATTTAAATAAATTGCAGAGAAAAGAAGAAAACAGTAAACAATAGAACAAGTTGTAGCAACAGCTAGGAACTCCAAATAGGTGATCCTAAGGTTTTCTACAATTCCTGACTGCAACTAGCGAGCTAGTATGGTGATCCTACGATCTCCTACGGCTCCGGGAAACAACTAGCAAGTGTGTACGGTGATCCTACGACTCTAGACAGCAGCTAGGAATTTCGAATAGCGTCTGTATGAGTTCCTATGAACCCAAATAGCAATGGGCAGCACCTATGCGACTATGCAGCTTCCTACGAACCCGAACAGAGGTGGGCAACAACTAGATGGCTTCCAGACGATGGTGGACAGCTACTAGGTGGCTTCCTACAGACCCAAACGGTGGTGGACAGCTACTAGGTGGCTTCCTACGAACTCAAATCGTGATAGACAACTCCTAGGTGGCTTCCTACGAACCCAAATCGTGGTCAGCAACTAGATGGTTTCCTACGAACCCAAACGGTGGTGGACAGCTCCTAGGTGGCTTCCTACGAACCCAAATCGTGGTGGGCAGCAACTAGACGGTTTCCTACGACACTGGGCAGCAAATAGAAGCATTGGACAGCGGTCCTACAGCTTTTACAGCTCGGGGCAGCAACTAGCAGGCTTATACGGCGATCCTACGACCTCCTAACACTCCAAGCATCAACTAAATGACATCCAAATACTCCAAACAGCAACTATATGACATACAAACGTTCCAAACAGCAACTAAACCTTTCTCCCAGCTCTCTTACAACTTCCTACACGATCTCCAAACGCTGGACAACACATTCCAAGGCCCAAACTGCTTCCTACAGCAGTTAAAAACTATCTCCAGCAGCTAAACAACTACCTACAACAGTCCAAATCACAATTTTAGCACCCAAACATTAATTTCAGACTCTCTACAACACTCCAACATTAATTCCAGCAATTGTAAGCTACCTACAGCAGTCCAAATCACAATTTTAGCACCCAAACATTAATTTCAGGCTCTCTACAACACTCCAACATTAATTCCAGCAATTGTAAGCTACCTACAGCAGTCCAAATCACAATTTTAGCACCCAAACATTAATTTCAGGCTCTCTACAACACTCCAACATTAATTCCAGCAATTGCAAGCTACCTACAGCAGTCCAAACATTAATTCCAGGTTTTCTACAGCGCTCCAAACATTAATTCCAGCACTTTTCAGGACCCGTCAGCACTTATATGTTCCCGAACAGTATCTATACAAACCTGAACATCAACTTCATGGGCCCAAACAACAACTACAGCACCCCAAACAACCATCTTAAGTCTCCGAACAACATCAAACAACAGCTTTAAAGATGAAAAAAAAAATAATCACATGCAAACCATGCTAAAAAAAAAACTTGTGATAGTATTAAATAGGAAATTTGACCCCACCCACCCACTAATATTGGGATGTTTACATACATGCCACTCGATTCTGATGTACTCACATATCTTATGCCTAAACTTTGTATTTATAATTATAGTGGTTTGCTGTCGGAAACTTATGCATGCGAAAGTGGATTTCACTAAAACAAAATCAAGCTATTTTTGATACAAAATTAAAGGTTTGCTATGTAACCATGAAAGCTTATGCGAGATACGTAAATACGGCAGAATTGGGTATCGTATATGTAAATGCCCTTAAAATTGGCTGCAAGTGAGTCAAGGAAGAGTTATTTTACAAACCATGATATCAATATTTAAGCTCTTGTAACCAGTGATGCTTCAACATAAAGTATCAATACAGACAAGTGACAAAGCATGTTCATCGTTCCCAAAAAAATAAAAAAAAACAGCTAAGCATCTCACACCATTCAAAAGCCAAGCCAATAAATCACATTTCAGAGGATAAGAGAAGAAGGTTCTTAATTAAATCAATAGCACATGAACACCTCTTTATGCATGAGGTACTTCACAAATAAACTGAAGAAGACAGCAGTAAAATTCTTACCTCCAAATGCCTGAAGAATGTAGGAGAGAAAGAGGGCTTCGGATCAATCAAGAGGCATGACCGAGGAGGAGGAGCAGCACCGAGGGCTAGTGCTTGGGTGGAGAGAGCGTCGGTGCAGAAGAGTTGATCGTGAGAAGGAGGAGGCGAGTGTTTTGGTCTTCGCAGAGAGGAGCGATGGCTTCGACGTTCGCAGAAGAGGCGAGGGGATTCGGTGTGGATGACGGGATCAAACAGAGAGCAAGCAGAGAGCGGGCTTCTTCCATGCAGGGAAGAGGCGAGCAGGCGAGGGCGTCGAGCGGGGTCTGTGGCTTCGGTGCGGGAGACGGGATCGAGCAGAGACTGCTTCGGTGCGGGAGACAGGATCGAGCAGAGCGGTCTACGGCTTCAAGGGAGGAGGCGAGCGGGCGAGCTTCTTGCTTGCAACGGAAGTGCGGCATGAACGGGAAAGCTGAGCAGAAGCGAACGGGAGAGAAGAGCTCGAGAGAGGCAAAGGAGGAAGACGAGCGAGACAGGAGGTCTTCGGTCGAATGAGAGCAAGAAGGCGAAGGTTTTCTGTCGAGCGAAATCGAGCAGAAGCGGGAGGAGCAAGCGTTCGAGAAAGGCAGAGAAGGAAGACAAGGCGAGGGCGTCGAGCGGGAGAAAGAAATAGCCAGCGGGAGAGTTAGTCGTTACTCGAATCAATTGGGCGGAGAATTAAATAGTTTCCAAATGCAGGGGAGGATTAAATGGAAGATATTAACACCTGAATTAATTTTAATTAAGACAAAAATTAAATAATTTGTTTGAATTTTGAAATTTGAATTTCAAATTCAGTTGAGCACTAGCCTAGCCCGTGTTCAGCCTGAGTCCAACCTGAATTGAACCCGAGTCAAACTTGGGCTGAGCCCGGGTCCGCGCACCGCTAAAAAAAGTGCATCAATATTCGTGTTAATCGCTCGCGCGCGAAACTATAGAGATATAGGTGTCCTTCCTAGCTAAAGTCGACGTTTCGGATGTATCGGCGCGGTCTTTTTCGTCATTCGGGGTTGTCCGGACGAGTTCGCCGGCGGGCGAATCAATTTAAGCCAAAATTGTGTGGAGTGCGATGCGTGCGCAAAAATGCGACGTTATCGAGTGTTCGGGTCACCAAGGGGTTTCCTAGGGGCTGCTCCTGTTAATGTAGGAACTTGACTCGAGTTTCATGTGTCGGTTCTCATCAACTCAACGAAATGTTAACGATTCGAGATCGCTCATACGAGACAGGAGTGACGATGTGGCTCGAATTTTCTAAATGGTGTAGGTTCCGTACTAGTCTTCTAGGAGAGTCAAACAAGAGAAACCTAAAGCTAGACCCTAGGCTCTAAGGAGAGAAGAAAAGACCTCATCTGAAAATGAGGTCAACAATGATCATGTCTATCGTTGATACCAACCAAGAAATTGACGATCGGAAGCAAGTGACAACTCGTTGCATGGTCCTTCAAAGGACTCTTCAGACCCTACAAAGGTGGGGATCGGAATCCCTACATTTGCTAGCTTTAAGTATATTTTTAATATGATGATCGAGCGTCCCACCTCCCATCTACCGTTGAGGAGAGTCTTATGTTGTGCGGTCTATCAATGCAAGAGGGCCAGAGATACTAAGAAGCATGGGAGTTCATACAGAACACCAACCACCATGGCAACAATGATTCCCTCTTCCCTCACACTCAGTATTCTACTACCTTGGAGCAGTGGGACATCTCTTCTCTATCTCAACAGCTTACTCCTTATGTTTTTTCCTGCCCACTCCGAAAACTCTATTACAGCTTTGACATATGAAATTTTGTTCAAAATGCAACCCTGGAATGAGAACTGGACTAAAAAGCTGAGGCTTCACCCACACGAACCATTGTTCTAGTGGGGATTAGCATTGGATGTGATACCAACCAATTCCTGGCTATGCAAACATGGAATTGGTGATGATCCTGTCTGTTCTTGGGGGTGCCAAGAAATTGAGGACTAGAAGCATGTGACAACTAGTTGTGTGGTGGTTCAAAGAACTCTTCAAACCCTATAGAGATGGGGGTTGGAACCCCGACCTTTGCTAGCTTCAAGGATATTTGCATCTTCTTGTAAGTTTCGGACGCATCGGCGCGGTCTTTTTCGTCATTCGGGGTTGTCCGGACGAGTTCGCCGGCGGGCGAATCAATTTAAGCCAAAATTGTGTGGAGTGCGATGCGTGCGCAAAAATGCGACGTTATCGAGTGTTCGGGTCACCAAGGGGTTTCCTAGGGGCTGCTCCTGTTAATGTAGGAACTTGACTCGAGTTTCATGTGTCGGTTCTCATCAACTCAACAAAATATTAAGGATTCGAGACCGCCCATACGAGACTCGGAGGAGTGACGATGTGGCTCGAATTTTCTAAATGGTGTAGGTTCCGTACTAGTCTTCTAGGAGAGTCAAACAAGAGAAACCTAAAGCTAGACCCTAGGCTCTAAGGAGAGAAGTGAAGACCTCATCTGAAAATGAGGTCAACAATGATCATGTCTATCATTGATACCAACCAAGAAATTGACGATCGGAAGCAAGTGACAACTCGTTGCATGGTCCTTCAAAGGACTCTTCAGACCCTACAAAGGTGGGGATCGGAATCCCTACATTTGCTAGCTTTAAGTATATTTTTAATATGATGATCGAGCGTCCCACCTCCCATCTACCGTTGGGGAGAGTCTTATGTTGTGCGGTCTATCAATGCAGGAGGGCCAAAGATATTAAGAAGCATGGGAGTTCATACAGAACACCAACCACCATGGCAACAATGATTCCCTCTTCCCTCACACTCAGTATTCTACTACCTTGGAGCAGTGGGACATCTCTTCTCTATCTCAACAGCTTACTCCTTATGTTTTTTCCTGCCCACTCCGAAAACTCTATTACAGCTTTGACATATGAAATTTTGTTCAAAACGCAACCCTGGAATGAGAACTGGACTAAAAAGCTGAGGCTTCACCCACACGAACCATTGTTCTAGTGGAGATTAGCATTGGATGTGATACCAACCAATTCCTGGCTATGCAAACATGGAATTGGTGATGATCTTGTCTGTTCTTGGGGGTGCCAAGAAATTGAGGACTAGAAGCATGTGACAACTAGTTGTGTGGTGGTTCAAAGAACTCTTCAAACCCTATAGAGATGGGGGTTGGAACCCCGACCTTTGCTAGCTTCAAGGATATTTGCATCTTCTTGTAACTGTTTATCTTGTTTAATGCAATATTTCAAGGGAAAGAGCTTCATCTTTTTTCCCATGAAACTTCTAGAATTAATCTACACAATCATGACAAAGATATTATCTTGTTGTGACTGAGACAACTCAACTACAAAATTTATGCTCATGACCATTCCAAGAACTCTAAAACACATCCATCATTCCAAAATCTATCCTGATAGAATAAATATCCATCATTTTTCACAGCCAGTATTGGAACTGCACATATATGGGTATTCTCACGAACCACATCTCGAATCATTAAATCTATAACATGCTTCTCCCACTCCTGCTCGGCTAAGCACATCAGATAAACAAGTCTTCTTGAAAAAACTGGCTCTAAAGTAAAATTTATAATAGTTTGAACCACTCTCAATAACAATCACCCAGAGATAAACGGTCAGTCAAGACATACGGCAACTCCTTCAATAAGGGTTGTTGTAATGGCTCCTAAGACTCATTACCATCTAGGACTATCAATGTTAGTCCCGCTGAAGGCTCTCTCACAGTACAACAGTTAAAGGGTACCCCCACTGACCAGGCGAAGATTTTTCTTGAACACACTGGGCAAACTATCACTGCTCTTAATTTACAGTAGTTTGTTTAAGAGCGAGCCCATCTTTTGGTTGGGAGGCTTACACTTCTGACCCCGATTAGAGTGTGGTTGTGGTTGAAGTTGAAGCCATCTACACTGCACCTTTTGTGCATCTTTTATAGCTAAGTTTTGTACTTTTTATTTTATTATAATACAAAATGCACACAATTTACATAAGCTCTCTCATAGGCTCAGCTTGAATCACGACCATCTCTCCCTCATCGGTTGGGAGCTGATATTCGTCCTCGCCTTTTCCTGTATCTCATGTATCATTGTCAATATTTTTCACTACTCCGTGCTTAGCAAAAGATATGACTTTCTTGTTTGGAAAATCAGATGCAATGTGTCCAAAAACATGGCAGTTAAAGTACATTTTAGCTTGGACGAATAGGAGCACCGGCAATCTCCACCCAATATGAATATCTCCTTTGGCGGGGTTAGTTGGGTGCTTCACTAGATGTACTATTGCGGCACAATCTTAGGGAAGAACTTTGCCTATAAGGTGTGGCAGTCATATGATAATATTGTTTCTCTACCTTCAAAACTAAGATCTAAACATCGAGTAGGGATCAATATGGATGCAGTTGTATTACATTAATAATAACTAGCTTCAGTCCTCCAAGATATCTCGTCATTGTGTGTTTCTCTAGTTCAACTAACTCACATTTCAACAAAAGTCAATCAAAATCAGTTGCACACACCACAAATAAGCCCCTTTGAGATAAGTTGTGGAATTTTATATACATGTCATTTTGATAATACAGGAAAAGAGATTTGTGTTAAATCTCAATTTTTATCTTAGATCAAGTGGTGATCTTACCCTTTCCTTCTCGCATATGTTTTAGACTCTCCCGTCACAAAGAATAGTTATTCATGTGCTTGATAACTGTTAATTTAACTCTCTTGTCCTAGGGAACATATTTGTACTCAAAAAATTATTTCACTATTTAGAGTCACTCGATAAACTCGTCTGAACCCATGCAACAATGAAAATCCAATAAATTCACTTTTACTCCAAAATTCTAGTTTATCCTCTGATATTTCATGCCAGATCGCAAAGGGTATTGGTTCTTCGTCACTAAAAACTTTCTGATGGAAAGAATTCACTTCCTCCCTTCAATCAGGTGAGTAAACGTAGAAGTTATGGGTGATTTCACTGGATTCTCTCCTCTCAAAGAAGGAAAGTCGTTGTTGCAGTTGGTGAATTTTCCGTTACATATACTCCATAGTAAATTCATGTGCATCTCGCTGAGGGTTTCTCCTTGATGGCATAATGTCATTTTATCCCGCTCAGATTTTTGGCAGATATAGGATTTGCCAATCAAGACTAAGCGAGAGCTTAGGTTTTGGTGGTACGTGTCAGGGTGAAATTTTAGTGAACGTAGGAAAATTGAATTTTAAAAATTTAGGGTTGGGACTTAAGAATTACAGTAGGAATGGTTTGGATATGGTGGGGATTTTAATTTTTTTAATTTTGAATTTGGAGCAACAAAGACAAATTCCTAAAATTTTAGAGTTTGGCATGCTCCGATACCAAATGATATCATTCCAGGACTACTAGAACGTATTACAAAGGCGTTTTAGCGGGAAAGAAGTTGTGGAGTAACGAGGGAATAAAAATATGAGTTATTGAGAGCGTTAGAAAAGGATATGTGATGAATCTATAGTTGAACAACAGATTCGGCGCGTTCGGTGGCTATCCGACTGAAAATTCCCTAATGGAAAATAGAAAAAAATTAGAAAAAGAAGGAAATTGGTTGGAATCAAAAATTGAGAGGGCAGGTTGTCGGTTCTGCGATCGCGAGACTATCTGCAATCTCGTCAAATCGATACTTTTTTGCTAATTTATATCATTGGATCTCCGTGATTCTGTCTGACACTCCTGCGTTAGTTTAGGTGTGAAATATACAAATACATAAGAATTGTGTGCTACGTCTGAAAGTTCCCAAAAAAATATTGCTAAGGGACTGTTTGGCTAAGTGTATTAGGAGTGAAATACATTTTAAACGCAAGGGATTTTAAATGTTCTGGTAATTTGTTGAGAAAAAGAAAAAACAGTTTTGAAACTTCCTAAGCAATTCTCCGGAGTGAAAATCTATGATTACAGCAATCAAAGCGGTTATTTTCTGAATCCCTATCTAAAAATACATTCAGAACTTCAAAAAAATATATGAATTCAATAATAAGCATGGCATGAGCCAGAATACATAATGAACTAAATGAAGATTTCGGTTAACCCCAAAGGGTACATACATTGAGTGAATAAAATCAGATTTAAATCAAGCAGATAAAACTTCTGACATTTAAAAAAAAAATGCTACAACTTACAACAGTTGGAGGACTCAAAAGTTCTATTCCATTGCTTATCTGACCATAGGGCTCCATCAAATCAACGACGGATTGCATGTCTTCCTTTCTCAAAGTCAATCCAAGATGATCTGCAAGATGTTTGCTTATTCTCTTGAAAATTTTGGTTCCCCTCAACCATGCGGGAATAAAATTACCAAATGTCTGCACAAAAAAAAAATGATCACAAGACATCAAAAGCACGAAATTGAATGACAAGAAAAGTAAGCAAGTAGAGGAAATATATATAAAAGCCCTTTTATGGGATGGAATGTAAATTTTGTCGAAATGGACTATCGTGAAAATGAAGAGAAAGGCACTAGAAGAAAAAAAATCAGAAAAAGAGCATAAAAATAATAAAGGAGATGGTTTTTTGGCTTCATGAAGCCACTAAAACTACTAGGGCTGTCAAAAAAAAACACGTCACTCCCAAACAAATCATGTTCAGCTTGCTAAGTAGCTCATGTTTGGTTCATTCTTAAAACGACCAAGCCTTACACAAACAATAATTTTGAGCACGATACATAAACGAGTTGAACACAAACAGAACTTTGTTCGATCATATTCGGCTTGTGTTGGCTCGAAATAATTATATAATTAATATTGCTTATTATCTTTTATATTTTTTTTTTTTAATTTTAGATGTACAGAATAAGAGCGTTGTGTTGGGCGCATCACAGGCGGACCTTGACCCACCGTGGTCATGCTTACAGAAATCCAAACAACATTGAGAAGAGGGAAACCTATGATTAAATCCGACGGCCAGGAATCGATGTCAAACATGCATAATGCCTTTACCTTCAAAGTTAGTGGCAGTCTTGCTCCTTGGTCCTAAACTTTTTTTTCTGCTTTTTAGTTGTTGCGAGTGCGAGCCTGCAACTAGAGCTTGTGCCACAACCCAACTGACCACTCATTTTAGGGCGAACCTTGATGTGACGGAGGTGGAATATTTGATCAGACTAAACTCTCACCAACACTTATCCTTAATTGTATAATCAGGACTCGATGAGTGATGAACTAATCTAGTTATATCGTTGAAAACGTACATAATACATTTCATTCCATAATCCAATCATAAACTTGGAAGCATAGAAAAACATATCACCTATATAGTTATATCCTTATATGCATATAAATATATATACATAGAGTTGCGTAGTTGTTAAATCCAACATAAAAAATTAAGAACCCCAAAAAGTTTGTACACCCTCCAAACCAAATAGTGCAAAAGATATACATGTCACATATGGCATATGACTACTCGTTATGTGATCTTTACTCCTTCCTTAAGGTCAATAGCATAAAGTTAGCTACAACAAGCTCAACTAAATAATCAAGGTTAAAGAAAAATTTTATAGACAAAAAAAAAACAACGGCCATGATCATATATAGCAGCACAAATCACAACATATTATAATCGTGTAAAACATGTAAAAAAGGCATGATTTAGGAAAAACATGATAGCTATATGAAACATCTATTTCATTCATTCACGTATAATTATAAGCACATTCATAATAATGTTGTAGTCATTACTAGTAAATATGAGAAAGTCACTTAAAATTGTATAGGCCTCAACTATTTTCATGTTATTGCATACCATTTGGGTCGTCATCCAGCCCGAACACTAAATTAACTATTAATAAAAGTTGTGTCTCTTCCAACCTAAAAGTTATCAATTAGCCCCTAGTACCAACGATTTCCTACGTTCTGCCCTATTTGATACCAACGGTTCCTGGAGTTTTGTCTTCATTTGAATACCAGAAGTCGAGAATCTCATTACCCCTTAACATCCATACTTGCAAATATTAATATAATAGTTTAGCTGTAACATCACTCGTGATATTTCTTAAATCATAATTTCTATAACAAACAATCATAAGCAGTTCAAACCATATGCATAATCTGTCTGATATGAATAATTGCAAACAAACATAACATAATATGCTCATTATCGCTATATTATAGGAAAATCAGCCATTGTTTGTATTAATTCAATGCTAGCATACATATAACATTCAGAGACATTCGACAACATGCAAAAGTTCTAAAAGCAATCCTATATCAAGGAAGTTATCTAGAAAATCTTATAAAGAGTTATTATTCTTAATTTAGTACAAGATTAATTCACCTGCATTGACAGGACAACCCTACAACGAGTTTTCCCACGTTTGCCTCGTGCTTACCACCTAGTATAAACAATCAGAAATACGTAAACCTCAGGATATTCATAAATTCTTATCTCAGTTCTTAATATAACCCACACATAAAGATGCGAGTCAATATTTACCTCAAATGTGTTGCCCTGCATGAATTCTTCTTACAAATTACTTCAAATCCTCTCTTCCTCCCCCTAACATTTCCTCATTCCCTTTATTTCATTGATTTCCTACTAATGGCCCATATGGAAGCCCACAAATCAAGTTTGTAACATCCGACACAAGTGCGCCTCCTGGTACGACGACCGGAAACAAAAAGGTGCATCAATTCAAGGCAAACGTTAAAACAAAAAAATGTAGAGAAGAGAATGAATATTCCAATTAGGGTGAAAGAGGGGTTTTTACAATTCAATTTCTCCCCGAAACCCTGAATTTCTGCCCACGACTCCATATGGATCGCACAATTGTTGTCATTCATGCTTGTGCTATAGAAATTGATTGCAGAACTCCCTCCAGACTTGCAGAACCTAATGAGAGAGGAAATGAAGAGAGTGTGGCACTTTTAACTCAGATCCAACGAATCTAAGTGTTCAATTTCATCCCACCGATGAGAATATGTGATTAAGTCAATGGGAGCAGTAATGGGGATTAAGAGCTAAATTTAGGGTTAATTAGTTTAATTAATTCAATTTCTTATTATTTGTATATCTCTCATTATATTCATAATTCATATATACATCAAATTAGTCGACTGGAGATGTAGAATTTTCTAAAATTGACTCGGTCTATATCCTATAGAAATGAAATTGAGGTATGTCTACAAGTGCCAAAATTTACCTAATTTCAACAAAACTGATACAACTGAGTGTTATAGCTTGACCTCGAAGGTTTTTTCATACATCTCTTATCTTTTACAGCCTCGCCTCTTGATCTCAAGCTTATTAGCTTCTTGATCTCACATGCGGCTGTTGAACTGCTTTCTTCCCTTCTTGATTCTTCAGGATTTATTTCCTTTTGGTTCTGGTAGTACTGTTTACACTCTTTATCGGTTAAATGTGTTGTTTCACCATAGTTTGGCTATTATTTGGTTAAACATAGTTATCCTGGTCATGAATCCCTAGTCTTTTATGCTTCTGGTTGTTGGTGACTAAAGCCCTAGTTGTCTGCTGCTTTTTGTTTATGTTTTTGTTTGTTGGTCAATCCCTAGTTGATTATGCTTTTAATTGTTGAAGTCCTTGGTCAATCCCTAGTTGATTATGCTTTTAATTGTTGGTGAAGTCCAAGTTGTCCGTTACTTTTTTGTTTAGGGCTTATGGTTGTTGGTGGCCCATAGTTGTTTATACTTATGGTCATTGGTGAATCCCTAGTTGTCTGGTGCCGAAGATCGTAAAAAATGAACGAATCCAATGCAATTCAAATCGATCACGAACATATTGTTCATGAATAATTTCGAACACAAATTAAATTTGAACAAATAAAATTTCAAAACAAGTCGAACACAAACGAGGACTGAGGAGCTCTAGAAACTACAAGCAAAGCTTCTACGCTAGCAGAAGTATCTTGTCTTGGATAAAAATTAAAAAAAAAGAAAATATTCAAAGCAACTAAAAGTTCAGAAAATGCCAGAAAAAAGCAGATATAAATATAATTCCTCTATAATAAAGTCTAAAGCCCCAACCTCCTATGCACCAAGTTTCTGAGCAAATACAAGAATCTTTCTATTCAAAAAGAATAAAGAAAAAGCTGCTAGTAAAAGTAATGAGTAGTCCAGCTAATCAAAACCAGGTAATTTTTCTACTGCAAGGATGCAAAAACCAACTAATATAACACCGTAGAAAGATCAATTTAAGTGACCAATTAATTAATTTAGTTACTGAAAGAATTTAATGAAAAAAAATGTAAGGATGCAAAACGAAGAACCGAGGTTTACAAACTAAGTTACTCATGGCACATTCGGTTTTAAAGAGCGGCATAAAGATATTTCACGCCCAAAAGAAAGATAATACCATCTGCACATCGGAGGTTAACAAAAAGATGAAATTTAAGCTCCTGAAATTTGCAATTAACCACATATCAAACTTTTGAGACCTTAAAACTGAAAGGTTTGTGCATAAAAATTACTGATAAGAAAAAACAGCACTTTACGCCTTCAGCAGAAATGTACAAATATGTAAATAGCTAAAAGATAAACAAGGCTAGTAGTTGGCAATCCAATGCAACGCATCAAGTGAAGGTAAATTATACATACCACAAACCAGCTGCAATAGCCCATAAGCTCGTCCGGGTCAAGAACTTTATTTCGGAAAGCACTACCCTCCAATGCAACCGGAACAAGTTTCAATTCAATGGGTCTGAGTAAAGCTGTTTTTTCAGCAACCTAAAAAAAATGCTTTACCACACTTGAAGAGCTTGGTTGAACCATATGAAATAAAATTAAAAATGCAAAATACAGATTTATTTCAATTTTAACTTTCTTCAACAATTAAGCAAGCAATGTTATCATTATACCATTTTAATTGCAGAAAAAATAGAGATCTAAACCTCCGTAATATGGGCTTTAATGTTGTCTGGAAAAACATGCATCTAAATTATAAAAAATTTAACCTATGCATCCTCATATTAACAAAAATATGTACGTCCTGAAAAATTAATCAAATTCTTATTAGTTGCGTCCTTTTATATGTAGTGCAAGGAAAATGGTCCTAATGCTGCGTGTGCAGTTGAAGGAAAACATCAGAGGCAAAATGAATGGATTAAATATCCAAAAATAAAAATAGATATTGCATACTTGATAAACATATACATCCCAAAAATTTCGCTCATTCAGGTCTCATAAGCATATTAGCACATTTCTGATAACGGCTAAAAAGATGTAGAAAGATAGAGTAGATCAAAAGCAACGCTGCTCAGTAGCAAAAACAAAAAGCCAATTCCTGTGTATTAACATATCCAACACCTAAACTTTACTTTATACATTTATACCTCCAAATAATTCATATCACATCAAAAATACCAAAATTTTAACTTAACTTTTAAAAAGTGAAATATACCTTTTCATGCAAAGATAAGGTGGCATATGTAAAAACTGAAGTTAAGGTGCTAGATACGTGAATACATAGGAATTAATTGGTATGTAAGTAAATCTTCCCAGTTAAAAACCAAACAAAAAAGATGGACCTCAATGGACTACACAACAAATAATGTAGCCTAATCATGGTATCGTAGTAACAGATAAAATAGAAAACAATCAATAATTCCTGTATTATTTCTTTCTTTCGGATGGTTTCCTTTAGAGAAACAAGTAAAAAATCAAACGGAACAAAACATGCCAACCTTAAGTATCAAATCACGGAGCCAGACAGCACTTAAAAAAGAAGCATTTTTCAAACCTCCAATGCAACGGTTACCTTTCGCCAATCAACAAAATTTATGAGATCAGGATCCATGGTTTCTTTTGCTGCAAGCAGTAATATTTTCTCCCTTTCCAGTTGGGTTGGTCTTTGAAGATGCAATACTCTATCCATTCTTCCCGGTCTTCGCAATGCCTCATCAATTTGATTAAGATTGTGAGTAGTTGCCATCAAAACAACACCATCCTGATTTTCAAAACTGTCAAAGTGCACACCATATTAAAAAAAATATATCTACTAGCTTTTACTGGAAGAAATCAAAGGAACCCAACTTCATAGATATTGAAACTCAATCGAACAGTTCATATATCATTACAGAATAAAGATTAAATAAAAGAGGGCATACATAGCACACAATTCTTATGTATTTATATATCTCACACCTAAATTTCCATATTTACACACATAACACTCAAATATTTAATATCAAGCTGCATTTAACTTTTTAAAAGTGGCAACAGTGCTATCTTTTGCGATATTAAAGATTTGAGAGCTATAAATATGGATATGAAATTTTAGGTGTTAGATAATGTAAATACATAAGAATTATATGCTACATATGTAAATTTCCCTTACAAAAACAAGGCAACGACAAAATCCTGATTAGCTGGAATAAGAAAATATTTTATCATGTGAAACAAGATGATTGAATTTTAGGGTAATTAAAATATTCACCATGAAACTTTGAGATAATTGTGAATGCATAAAAGCTGTCTGCTTAAGAAACTTGGGGTTCTAAATTGGTTGATACAAAATCAGTCGTCTAATAAACAAAAGAGAAGGAAATGATTTTACCCATCAAGTTCAACAAGAAGTTGATTAATGAATGCCTCATGATCTTGCATTTTGGTGTGAATAAACTTGCCTCGAACACCAGCAAATATATCAAAATCTTCCACAAAAATTATCACAGGTGCCTAAAAAAAAGCCCTTGGAAGATTACTCTAAGAAAAGACAATAAATAAAGCATATCAAATTTGAGTGATTGAAATGATAGAGTGATTATAATGATAGGACCAAGAAAGCATAGAGAAAGATGGAGAATTATTTTTGCAGTTATCAACTATACTACTAAATTTTATAAATCGTATCCCTCCCGCCCTAACATATCTATAGCATAGAATAACACCTACCATCTTCGCGCCATCTAGAAACTTATCAAATAGGATTTCTCTATTGTGATTTCAAACTATTTAAGAGGGAAATGTGAATTGATAAATTAAGAGAGGCAAATGAGGATTTAGAGATCAACCAAATCCCTAGCAGCTTCGAAAAGCTCCCTAACATTTGATGCACTTTGGCCGACCCAGAGTCCAGCCTCTAGTTGGCTAGCTTTGACCTCAACAACAGGAACTCTAGCTTCAGCAGCTATTGCCAATGCAAGAGATGTTTTCCCTGTTCCTCTCTCTCCAACAATGAGAACGCCCTGCAAAATCAATTAGAAATCTCTAGTACCTTCATCAATTATACATATGGAATCATGAAGAAACAATAATACTAAAAAGGGAAATTTACATATGCAGCACACAATTCATATTTATTTACATATCTCACACCTATAATTTCATATTTACATACATAGCACTTCAGTGCACTAAGCCTATCCATGAAAATGTGTATTTTAATTTTAAAAAGTGGCAATAGTGCAATTTTTTATGTGATATTAAAGATTTGGCTGTTATGCGTGTAAAAATGAAAGGTTAGGTGGGAGATATGTAAATACATAAGAACTATGTGCTATGTATGTAAATGTCCCTATTAAAAAATTCAATGCAAGATGATGCATGAGACGAGTGCATAAGGGAATCAGGCAGTTGTATGTGGTGCAACAATTTAAATAACATACACATGTATCATAAAATCATTAACCTAATAGATATATGTTATCATAACAATAGTAAAAAGGTCATCTTTGTATTTGTCGAGCACAGTTCCAAATCAAAATCATTTATCCAAATCGAATCATTTAACTTTCTCTAAAACCAAATCCATATAGGTATTCAAGCATACATATACTAAAGCAATCAAGGAGTACTATTACCAGCGAGGTAAAAAGGAATGACCATCATTCCCCAAGAACTATTTTTAAGCCTTCAGGGCTAAATTAATCTTTCTAAGTTACTAATAATACAACTAATAGAAAATCAAATGACCAACATTTGTGACCAATCAACAATGGGCATTGAGTTAATACAATCATTGGTTGGTAAACTCTGGTAAGCCACCAATTTGCTAAATTAACTAATAAATTTGTAATCAGCTGCTTGCCAATTAGGTAGCATAAATAACTATGTCGTCCCAATCACATATTTGCATTTTTATGCTCCACACAAGGGTGAGTGCTCGAACCCAATTCCTTTGTATTCTTTACGAGTTGCATGTTGAGCAAGAAATAAAGTACAGTTAGGGCTATAGAAGTGTTGAAGGGGAGAGAAAGTTTATGGTATGGAATTGGGATGATTTAGAGTTAGGTTTGATGGGGGCAAAATAATAAAGTAGAATTTAAGGTCTAAGAATTGAGGTGAAACACGAGAGCCTGTGGAAGGTCTAGAGTTAGTTTCAGGTTGGACAAAGAGCAAGCAGAAGATAAAAGATTAGAGAAAATAAAATAAAATAAAATAATCTCTCACCTAAAGAATTATAATATCTCAAGCCACCAACTCAACATAAATAAGCCACTAAGCAGCCCCATGCAAGAGGGAAAGCTTCCAATTGAAAATGAAACCAAACTTCAGTTCCATCCATGATACCAATAATATAGACAAATGGAACATCTAAATCATCCCATTGAAATAAGATTTAAATGATAAATTTCAGAAATAAAAATAATAGAAATTTTTAAAAAATTAAAAGAGGATCTCTTTAAGGAGGGGTTAAAACCACACTACTTTTTGCATGCGGTTGAGCCTTAGATTAAGCCTTAACATGTGGAGGAAGGAAGATCTATCACATCTTGAATCAAAGAAGAAAGACATCCAAGCTTTATCTAAGCCATAAAAAAAGAATTCTTTGTCATCACTGCCTTGAATACTTGATTGATCGATAAATATAATGAAATATTGATGTCAAACCTTGACAAATGTTCTTGCTATGTGATGGAGGTGTACAATTAAAATAAGCAAAGTGAAATCCAAACTTTCAATGCATCCACATGCTTGGTCAAATTAATGCTAGAAATTGGAATGTGGGGCTACATCACAAGCTGAATCACACGTGCACTTTGCGTTTTTCAAATGATTATCAAAATGTGATTGTGTGCCAAAATCATAAAATAAAAGCCCTGCACATAAAGAAGAAACACAAGCGACTAACCATGACATAAGAATAGCTCAATCACCCCTTTAAAATGAAATTTCAATCAACTTTGTTCGAACAATTTTCCAATAGAAAAATAAGCCACTGAATGCCTTATTAGTCGAATTTGACACATTAACCAGCATGATGTAACTCTAAACCACTTGTGAACTTTGTAAAAACAAATAAAAAATAATGTGTAGTTAGTAGTATAAATAGAATTAGTTTGCTTTGGGCCAGGTAAAATCACTAAACCCTCTAAGCCATATATCATGGTAGTAGGGTGAGCCAACTGTGTCAAAAGAGATAACAGAAGTATGAATGATAATAAGGTTGATCATTCATGCCCATTCATTCACCTATTATAAATCAAATTTCTACTATTAACCTTCAGTTCATGTGTTATCCTTAATCAAGATCACATCTGAAGTGTAATCAATCTTGGGAGCTTGCAGCCATATATAATCTCATACCCAGCATTTCTTAAACCACAATTGGCTTCATTAACTCGATAGTTAAGAACTTTTAGCAATTGCCTTGCTATAATGAAAGAATTTGTAAATACAATTAACGCCCAATAGAGTCAGCATTTTAGAGCAAAAAGTTTGTACTTTCCTTCAAACAAAGATATGCAGTATTGAATGGGCATTAGACCAAGAGAAGCACATCTTTTTTCAAGCTTGTTTATCTCTAACCATGCTCATGCCGAGCTTAAACATAACCTGAGTTTCAAAATCTACCTTTCCTCCAGCTTCCAACAAAAAAAAGCTCTAATTCTGCTAAATTTATTGTAAGAAATAATGATTTAGACATACATACATTATCAATTAGAGCTAATTCGTTTGATGACAAAGAGTGGTGTGATGCCTATAAGCACCTATAAAATGCTGATTAGAACCCCAATATGATGCCTCTTTTCAAATGTTTTGGAAGAAAATAAGTTTGATCCAAAAACATAAATCAACTTATTAAATAGTGCTACAAAACAAGGTAGTAGATGGGTTTTTCATTGATAGCTTATGAGATTGTTTGTTTATCATTAAATAAGTGATAGCAAGCATGTTTACACACATGAATGAACAACTAGAACTTTGTTTAGGCATTTTCAATTAGACATCAACAACAACAACTCTTTATCCCACTAAGTGGGGTTGGCTGCACGAATCCTTTTTCTCCATTGTGTCCTATTGAGTGTCATATTTTCATTTAAATCTAATAAATTAAGATCATTTTTATATAATATGTCCAAATCTTTCTAGGTCTACCTCTGTCTATCTTAACATAAGTCGAATCTAAAACATCTACTCTCCTAACCGGATCATCAGATGGTTGTCATTTAATGTGACCAAACCATCTAAGTCTTTTTCAATTAGATATCAAGAGACAAAAATCATATTCAACAGGTTGAACTAATTAATAAATAAACATTAAAAAAAAACATAAATTAGGCAAATATAAAGGGTGCTAGTTGGCATGCACCATTAGGAATGTTGGTTTAGGCAATGGGAGTAGAGAGGCAAACCCAATTGACCCTAATTTCATCAATTTAAAAGATTCCTTATATAATATCAAGCAAAATTTTAGTCTACTACAATAAGCAACATATTTTTGCAATCCCATTTCTTTCACCAATCTATTTCTCTGTTTTACAATATATGAGCATTTTCAATAAAATTAAAAAATAGACTTAATTTGTTATATCCATTTTTTAAATAATAACATTACAAAAATCTAATGGATTTCTGAATTCTTAAGAAAATAGCATTTTAGGAGGAAATGAGTATAGGCTATTTCCTAAAATTATTAAAAGCTATTCCCTTATACATCATTTTTTTTGCTAACTTTTTTGGTTCCATGTCTAGGACCAACATTGTTTAAATTTCAAACTTTTTTTCTAAATCTTGAATGCACAAATTTAATTGTCATTATTTATTTCATTTTGTTTTTAATTTTTCCAACAATCACCTCACTTTTAATATATTGAACGTTTGCCAAAAAAATAACAACTACCAATGCTTCCCAAGTTAATTATTTAGTTTCAACAATTTTCAAAATTCTTTCTTGTTTAACTTTTAGAAAATCAAATTCAACAAGAATCATGGCAATTTTCAAATTTTCAATGATAGATCCAGGTATATGACTACTTACATATGATTTTTTTTATTTTAAAATGCTAATAATTATAATTTACAATTAAATCAACTTTAATTTAAAATAGTTTTTAACAATAAGATCTTTTAATGCTAATTGTTCTATCATTTCTTTTTTTTCACATAAGTGAGAGATTTCTTAAAACCTTCAACATAAATCATATCCCCATGGTTTGTTTTCCTCTATTCCCATACCATATTCACATTTTATTGTTTGGGACAAAAAAAAAATCATGGATTGTATTGAGACAATGTTATACTTAATCCTCACCACCACAATCAACTCTGACAAGCTGCAATGCATTAAAAAATAAAAAAATAAAAAAAAGATAATTACCTACATAGCACTCGAAACATTGTTACTTACAAAACTAGTACCAGGGTGATTTTTAAACTACCAAACCGATGCATTTATTTGTACAATGATCAAACAATTGAGAATTTGATAAAAATAAAAATATGGGTTGAGGTTTTATGATGAATTTCGATATTCGAGTAAAAATTTGAAAATTGGAAGAAAGAGGGTGCTAGATTTGTAAATAGCATTGTTTTCAGTGCCCTGTATATAATTCCCTACAAACAAATCAAGTCACACAACAAATGATGTTCAATAAAAACATTACTCCATCAATGAAGGATTTGAAAAAGTAAAACCTAAATGATTTATAAAGTATAAAAATAATTGGAGAAAGAAGATTTAGAGTATGAATATACCCTAGGTGCTCGAGCTCCTTTATCCTTGAACGCTGCAGGATTTTGTAGGCATGTCACAATGTCATTGATTTCATCTCTCATAGACTCAACGCTGGCAAAATCATCAAGCCTAATAGGTGGATTCCTTATTCTCTGCAAGAAATGATATTATCATGTAATTTTAAAAAGAGAAGAAAAAGAGATGATATTATCATGTCTTTCTTGATAACTTTGTTTCATTTGTACCTTCATCTGATCAAACGCAGATCTTATAGGATCAACGCCCTCTTTCCTCTTTCGAATCCTTCTATTCTTCTTATACCTAAAATAGAATTTCTGCAAGTATATGAAAATTATACAAAACTTAAAAAGTTGGCGATGTACTTGGAAATATTAAAATTATAAAAACAAGGATTAGATCAGAAGACAGAAACAACTCCATTAACATAATTAGTCATATGCCAACTATTCAATTAAATCTATAAACCCTCTATCTCTAATAGCTTATCATGCTTGTGTCAACTTTTCCTCCAGTTTACATGACAAGCTATTTTTGTCAAATTTTTCTTCAGTTAAATATTTCATTACAGCATTCTAAGACATCTATAATAACATGCTCATCTTCGAATCACAAATTAGTTCTGGTTCCCCCCCCCCCCCCCCCCCCCCATATACATTTATGTGTGTGTGTCATTGCAAATGTGAACATTGACCTTTGAATCTCTTTAACATTTATCTTACATGGTGTTACTCTCAAGTTAGTCTGCATTTATACCGCCTAACTTTAGCGATTATGACTGTGTTCTCATCCATATCATTCCTGTATGCAAGAGATATGAAAAATAATTTATGTTTACATATAATTTCATGACAATTTGATGGACTAAACTTAGAACAAAAAATTTCATATAATTTCTAAAAAAAACTAATAGTGATCACACTTTATAATTGAATAATTATATATACATACATACATACATATATATATACATACATACATATATATATATATATACATACATATATATATATATATATAAATGTTTCATCAGGCGGATGGCGAACCCTAGCGTCTGCTACGGTGACTTCACGCTTGAAGAAAAAGGGTTTGTTTCATCAGGCGGATGGCGAACCCTAGCGCAGCATTGCCTGGCTTCCTCTTCTGACGTCTTCTTTAGGGCTTCGTCTGTTTCGGAGAGCTCTCTCGTGTTTGAAGCAAAACTGAAGTGCTCGTCTGCTACGCCGTTCGACTATTCCGTCAGTTCTATTAGAACTGCTCCTCACACAGTGACTGAAACCGGTCGCAACCTTCGTCCCCGGTCGCAGTCTGTGGGCTTTCTTGTCTGCTAAAGATGGCCTCATGGGTGCTTTCCTACTCGGCCGCTTTCCTACGTCGTCGCCCTCCCAATGCTACAGTGGTTCACAAACGCAGGTCATCTTTCCACCTCGCAGATAGTCCGATGTTCCCGCAGATGTACCATGATTCTGTTGCAGGACTTGGAGATTGCAATCTCATCCTCATAAACAAATAGGGAAAAAGCGGGCAAACCAACAATATTCTTCTCTGACACTGAAATTTCAAATCATGCAGGAAAATACAAATTTACACTAGTTGAAAAGTTCCAATTAGGTCGACCTAAGATGGAGATTATCAGGAAGGTTTTTGAAGATTTCAAACTATTTGGGGCTTGGCAGGTGGGTCTTTTCAACGGAAAACATGCAGCTGAGCATAGAAGAAAAATATACAATGATTTTCTCAAATAAATTCATCACAATCGAGGGAAATCATATGAAATTGCTCAACTGAACCCCTAATTTTGATCCCAGTCAAGAACCTCCAATTGCACCTATCTGGTTCTCATTACCTGAACTCAAACTTAAATTTTTTGACATATTTATCTTATATGCAATTGAGACTATCCTTGGAAAACATTTGCAGGTAGACATACATATAGTTCACTTCTCAAAGCCCTCCATTGCAAGGATTTTGATTGAAGAGGATATTACACTACCAGATGTAGAAGAAGTCTGACTTGACTCTACTCACAATGGTTATTAGCAAAAAATTATTATTAACAAAAATCTTACTACAACAAGTACTACAAGATGTTTGGACACCCGCAAGAGAAATATTTCAGATTGCACCCACAGTTGAGAACGAATAGTCATATTTCAGATTGCACCCACAGTTGAGAACCAATAGTCATGAGCATGAACATGTAGTTATTGCACCTCACGTGCCTGAAAGCGCTCCCAGCAATGACAGTCAACCTGAGGAGGGAATCACCACAAGACAAGAGTTGGTGTATGCCCCTATCAACCCTTCTTCTGATCATATTATAAGGGATAATGTTCGGACCGAAAATCAAGATAGCTCCGCAACTCCTATTCAAGAAGCATCAGGTGAAAGGTAACAAATCACACTTCACATACACTGAAACCTATCGTTGTGGCAACGACTGCCTTTCCTTGTATTGCAATTCTAATATCTAATTAGATCGAGGATCACATGAGTCAGCCTTCAGATGAAGAATTACAATTTTACACTTCTAGGCGGAAAAAGAAGGCCAGGGGCACACATCAACTTGGAAACTTAATGGATAATACTTTGGTTACTCCTGGCAATGGCACGACACTTCAAAGTTTGTTATATGGCTCCGCTTCTAAGACTAGAGGAAGAGGCAGGGCTAAACTGGCTCGTCATTAGCTATTTGTTTTCTGCATGTTTTAAATTTTTTTGAGTTTATCTATATCTTTTTATGGGGGTATTACTGTACTTGGTATCGTATGGGTAGGATGTCTCTATTTGGCCCTCTCATACAACATTTATGTATCTTTTCTATTTCCATAAAATCAGCCCTTCAGCTTTTCATAATATATATTCAATGATTTATTAATTCAATTTCTTATTTTTTGTATATCTCTCATTATATTCATAATTCATATATACATCAAATTAGTCGACTGGAGATGTAGAATTTTCTAAAATTGACTCGGTCTATATCCTATAGAAATGAAATTGAGGTATGTCTACAAGTGCCAAAATTTACCTAATGTCAACAAAACTGATACAACTGAGTGTTATAGCTTGACCTCGAAGGTTTTTTCATACATCTCGTCTTTTACAGCCTCGCCTCTCGATCTCAAGCTTATTAGCTTCTTAATCTCACATGCGGCTGTTGAATTGCTTTCTTCCCTTTTTGGTTCTTATGTAAATGTTAATATGCAATAATCGAGATACTATCATTAAACTCTTAAATAGTTATTTTTTGCAATATGTAAATACCACCAATAAGGTCATACTACATCTCCATAATAGGCATATACATCTGATAACTTATATTACTTAAAATATTTTTAATATTTAATATTATTATGAATCACCCTTTATAAGTCAAATATTGTTTGAAATATCATAACAACATACAATTTATAAAGAAAAATTTATTCTATTTCTAATTGATTACCTAAGAAATTATCAAAATTAGTATATGCATTATACTCTTGAGCATTTTAACAAAGTTGTATAAAGTCATTATTTTATACCATTTGATTAAATATTTTAAATAAAGTGAATAAAACACCTAATATATACTGACCTCTTAATTCAATTGAATACGAAATTTTGTCGTTAGATACATCCTCTGAATTTTTTTCTTCTAAGTTGTGACTAAAAAGGCTTGCCTTTATTGTGTGTTCTATTTCCTCATAATTCTTAGTTTCTATTATTGATGAGCAATTTCAATGTAATTCCAGCACATTAAAATCTATATTTGTTGTATTCTGGATCTTAAAGTGCTAGCTCAAATAATTGAATATTGCGCTAGTTGGCATACAAATAAAATATTGATATTATATTAATTTAGTAAAAATATTAAATAAAAAATAAAAATTTTAAATTTCATAAAAAATAGATCCTCACATTTTTCTATCACAATTGGCAATGTCGACTCTTAACTAGGTAAAATAGAATTTTTTATGACTTATGCACTATTATAT
Organism: Phalaenopsis equestris; assembly: GCF_001263595.1. Lineage (NCBI taxonomy): Eukaryota > Viridiplantae > Streptophyta > Magnoliopsida > Asparagales > Orchidaceae > Phalaenopsis > Phalaenopsis equestris. Next base: position 1,375,857 of record NW_018164718.1, on the reverse strand, counting down.
GCACTGCAGGCATTGTTTAAAATGAGTTCTATTTAAATACACATTATTAAGGCGAACAAATATGTTTCTAAGAAACAACTTCACATGATTCATTACAAATGACGTGTAACCACTTATAAAAAAATGACAAATAAGATCACCTACATAATTATTAACATCAAAATTTAAACATTGAAGGATTTGTTTTTTTTAATCTAGCTATTTTGATGCACATTGTCACCTACATAGTTTTATTACTAGCGCTAATATAGATTGATGTCATATCCTTTGTTGTGATTATGAGAACATTGCCTTATTTTAGTATCAATCGAGCTTTCTTACCATAACTATCCAAAAGCTTTTCTAATAAAAAAATTGAGTTAAAAAGTGTTGTAATCTATTGAGACCTAACAAACAATCGTATATAGAAGTTATAGCAAAGAATTTGGATTCCACAATTGATGATTGAACAGCCCGAGTCTGCCAATTCGCTCAATATTTACTGACATAACTAGACATTATCGAGTAGTATAATGGTGAGGCTCCTGATTAGAAATTGGGTGATGTGACAGAATAATCTTATGAAATTATTAAAATTTGTTTTCCTTAATGTGTCAATAGGATGATCTAAGAACAACCTTATCTTATATTAACTTTGTTCATTTGCAGTACTCAACTTCAAATTCCTCAGCTAATGTTTTGATCAGTGGACCATCACTTCGCCCAATAGTGAGCTCAATTGACTCGGGCTAAAGGGTCAAAATGCCCTCTAATTGAGATTTCATGTCAGTGCACTCATCAACAAGGAACTGGAACTATATTTATTTTGGTGTAGGTAATATTATTCACTTCGAATATGATCAATAAAATAGGAAGGGATTATAGGATAAACTATACAATGCTTAGACTAATAGCAGACTTTTGTAGCTCGATTGACTTAACAAAGGGTGATCATTGGGGGTATTTACAATTCTATTTTTTTCTTTGATAATGGGCTCGGTTGAGTACTCCATAAGAAAAAGATCATTGATTTGTAGCACTAGGTAGGTCCTTACTCGCCAGAAAAAAAAGAACTTAAAGCTCCAACATGAAGTGTCATTTATGCCTAGAAGAGTTCATTTTTGCCCCCAATTTTATAGTATTTCTCCTTCCATAATTTATTTCTCACATTTTTATTTTTCTTTTATTTTAGCAATAAATAAATAAATGAAAATAATTTCAATGTGACCATCTTTTAACCAACAATTACTACTCAAATTTTAGTAACATGAAAGAATAGCAAACTCTATTATTATCTAAATTATAGGCAAAGAGTTTTTCCTTATTCCCAGATTATGGGATGAAGAAAACCCACTAGCCCATTACTCGAATTATCAAAAATGACAAGTCAAGAGGCGTTTTGGGATTGACTGATATCCACTATACAAATATTAGCGCTTAGGGTAATTATATCATGCACCACCCTCCAAATATGGTTATGTCTAGGTCATAACAATTTCTTAGTCAACCCCACGCACATTTAAGCATCCATAACATGGCCAAACTTAGCTCTACCAAGTTATAATCAACCAAACTTCAAGATATACATTGCAGCAATAGAAAGGAGGGAAAACATTTCAAATAAATGACCATGCATCAATGAATATAATAGAACTTACTCTTTTAGGACATTAAATTTACCATATAAGAAAGTTGAAGTAAATGCAAAAAGTGTGCGATGCACATAAAGTTAAAGAAAATAAAAAGAAAAAGCATTGAGTTTAGAGAAACTCTCAGTACCTTCATTGAGATTACACAAATGATAGCACTCCTACAAGGTTTTATGTGTTATTGCGTGTTATTCATGTGTTATTGCGTGCATAACGTGCGTACTACATCAGTACTATGCAATAACACATGAATAAATTAGTGGTGAGATTACACAAATGATAGCACTCCTACAAGGTTTCGCCATAGGCTTGAAAATTTGTTGCACCTTAAGGAGCGTTAACGCTCTTTTTATATGTGAAGAAAGAAAATGGGTGATGTCTAACTCCCAAGTCTCCTCATATGACCATGCAAGCTAGAGGTTTTTGAGTCACCATAAAAGAGGTGACAGTGATTTGTTAAATGTTAGGGAGCCACGAGTAAAAAATCCCCCCAAAACCCTTCAAATTTTTGTTAGTTCTCAAAGCGGGGTGAGAGTTAGCAGTGCCTACTAACCCATAATGATGGCTCATTACCCTAGCAGATTAATGTTCAAAAATACTTCTAACTTAGCAATGACCTATTAGCCCATAACATAGATCTAATAAGTTTGTCGATTATAAATTCTTGATTTTTTTTAGTCCTTCTATCATATGTCATCATGGACTTAAAATTACATGAAATTGATTGCATTTATAGTCCGATTGATTTTAGGTTAATCAATGTTTAACCCGGTAGACAATCATCTAGGCTAAGGACTAATTGTAATTGCAATATCACCACTAATTTTTTACACTCCCAAGAGGGTCAACGTGAAAGCCTTTTGGATAGCACCCTGTGATATACCTGACGTTATCTAATTCACTCCTTTCCTCTACGTGCATAGTACTGATGTAATATTTTTTTCATTTTGCACACTTCTTAAAAATTGATATCGAACAAGTCCCTTCAAACATCACCAACCCTTTAATTAGAAGGATGTAATTATTAATTGAGATTTTAAGAATCAAAGTCGAGGCAGGATGGCCCAAATGGAAATCCTAATTTATCCTTCTTTTTTATTCTTTGCTAAGACTAACTTCAAAATCCATTGAACTGCATAGCAAACACCCATCTTTATTTTAGCAACTATAAGGTCATATCTAATAAAATCTTTCATCATTAATCAAATCTCTTAATTTAGCTACTAAATTAATAGTATCTATAAATAGAATACATAAAAATGTTGTATAAGAATCATAGTAATGTATTTTTCTATATATATATATATATATATATATATAATGTTCAACCTTCGCCCGATGGTGCTGCTAGGGTTTTGCCCGATGACGAAACCCTGGTTTGATTCCTTCGGTCGTAAATATTTTCTCTGGTGCTCGACGACGAACTTCCCGCACTCGACGACGACAACGAGTCTCTGCGTTTCGTCGTCTTAGACGAAGGGTTTCGGCGCTGTCCCTTTTCGTTCCGGTTTCGAGCTGCGGTTCGTACTTCCCGCACTCGACGATGACGACAAAGGCATTCATCGTCTTCGACAAAGGGTTTCGGCGCTGTTTCCCTTTTCGATTTTGAGTTGCGGTTTTGTCTGTGGTTTCCTGTTCACAGAAGGGCGCGCCTTTTGCTCGATTCCTGCTCGGCAGAAGGTTTCCTGTTGGCCTGTCTGCTCTTCCTGCCCGCCAGACTATTTCTCTCTTGTTTTGTGAGGGAGATGGCCTCGACGCTCCGTTTCCTATGCAAATGCTCTTGCTGGCGACTTTCCTACTCGTGGCCCTTCTCCAGGTTCAGCGTCTGATTTTGCTATCGATAAGTCCTGCAATATTCCAAAAACTTTCCATGAGGCTCTTGAAGGTGGAGGTGATCACACTTTTATTAAAAAGCTTGGAAAAAAAATGAGAAACCTGCACTTATTCTCACGGAGGTTCAAATCGGTACTCTCGCGTCCTCTTTGCGTTTCTCTCTAGTGGGAAAATTCTTTTATGGTCACCCAAAACTGGAGATCATTAGGAAGGAGTTCGATACTATGAAATCATCAAATGAATCTATTGGGCAGTTGAAATATTGGCTTACTTGACGGTCGACATATACTTATTTAGTTATCTCATGATGCCGATTACACTCGCATTTTCTCTAGAAAAGCCATCAAGATTGACAATCATTTTATGAAAATTCTGAAGTGGACTGTCGGTTTTGATCCAAAAGCGGAGTCTCCTATCATTCATGTTTGGATAAAGTTTTCAAGGTTAAAATTACATCTATTCAACATGGAAATCTTCTACTCTTTAGCATCTGCTTACGGTAAGTCTCTCAAGATGGATAGTCCTACGCTTGCTGTCACTAAACCCTCTGTGGCTTGTGTGTTAGTTGAGAGATATCACTCAATCAGCTCCGAATGAGATATGGATTGGCACTATGCACAACGGGTATTGGCAAAAAGTTGAAATTGAACCACATCTTCCTTATTGCTCTCATTGTAGTATGTTTGGTCACAGCTCTAGTATTTGCTATCGTTTGCATCCTCATCTAAGGCAATGGCAATCAGCCACCTATTATTTGGTCGAATTTAGACTTAGAACTTCCTCTGTCTGTCGTTTGCATCCTCGAATATTGCTGAAAAACAACCACCTACTATCCCTATTGAGAAGATGCAACCGTATTATTTGGTCGAATTTAGACTTAGAACTTCCTCTATCTATCGTTTGCATCCTCGAATATTGCTAAAAAACAGCCACCTACTATCCCTATTGAGAAGATGCAACTCAATCCTCCTCCCAACACTGCAGTTCCTGAGGAAGAACAACAAACTACAGCTAAAAATCCAGTTGTGCTCATACCACCCATTGTTATTAAAGACTCACTCACATGCCAAAACACACGAGAGTGCTCCTTTGATTCAGTAACAGATCAGCCGATACAACATGTAGTTGTTTCTAATGTCCAACAATCTGCACATCCCCAGCACACTTCAGACCAAGATCAAGTGAGTCAATCTTCGGAAGAGGAATGGCAGGTCTATTCCAGGAGAAAGAAGAAGAATGGAGGCCGACTCCAGCTCGGGAACATATTGGATGATACATTGGTTACTACTGGCAACGATAATCATCTTACCAACTTATTAGCTTGCTTCTTTCCTAGAACCAGAGGCAGAGGCAAAACCAAATTAGGTTGCTCTCTAGCCATCTTATACTATGTATTTCTAAATTTTTTGTTTTTTCTTTATGTCTCTAATGTATTTTTCAGTATTTTCTAAAAAATATATATATATAATGTTCAACCTTTATGTTATCTAGTAATTTTATTAGGGGACTCTTAATCCACACACATTTAAGTCTAACGAAAATCACTACCCACATAAGGCATTTTTAATAATTTTAATGTATCTACGAAGAACCATTACTCTTGAATGCCAAATAACTCAAATATTATAACACTCATTAATATGCTCTTTTAAATTTAATAAAAGGAAATGAACGTGTCCTACGCTTGCTGTCACTAAACCCTCTGTGGCTTGTGTGTTAGTTGAGAGATATCACTCAATCAGCTCCGAATGAGATATGGATTGGCACTATGCACAACGGGTATTGGCAAAAAGTTGAAATTGAACCACATCTTCCTTATTGCTCTCATTGTAGTATGTTTGGTCACAGCTCTAGTATTTGCTATCGTTTGCATCCTCATCTAAGGCAATGGCAATCAGCCACCTATTATTTGGTCGAATTTAGACTTAGAACTTCCTCTGTCTGTCGTTTGCATCCTCGAATATTGCTGAAAAACAACCACCTACTATCCCTATTGAGAAGATGCAACCGATCCTCCTCCCAACACTGCAGTTCCTGAGGAAGAACAACATACTACAGCTAAAAATCCAGTTGTGCTCATACCACCCATTGTTATTAAAGACTCACTCACATGCCAAAACACACGAGAGTGCTCCTTTGATTCAGTAACAGATCGGCTACAACAACATGTAGTTGTTTCTAATGTCCAACAATCTGCACATCCCCAGCACACTTCAGACCAAGATCAAGTGAGTCAATCTTCGGAAGAGGAATGGCAGGTCTATTCCAGGAGAAAGAAGAAGAATGGAGGCCGACTCCAGCTCGGGAACATATTGGATGATACATTGGTTACTACTGGCAACGATAATCATCTTACCAACTTATTAGCTTGCTTCTTTCCTAGAACCAGAGGCAGAGGCAAAACCAAATTAGGTTGCTCTCTAGCCATCTTATACTATGTATTTCTAAATTTTTTGTTTTTTCTTTATGTCTCTAATGTATTTTTCAGTATTTTCTAAAAAATATATATATATAATGTTCAACCTTTATGTTATCTAGTAATTTTATTAGGGGACTCTTAATCCACACACATTTAAGTCTAACGAAAATCACTACCCACATAAGGCATTTTTAATAATTTTAATGTATCTACGAAGAACCATTACTCTTGAATGCCAAATAACTCAAATATCATAACACTCATTAATATGCTCTTTTAAATTTAATAAAAGGAAATGAACGTCATCACATTTCTCAATCTTTTTTTTTTTTTTTTATTTATCCTAGCCAAAAAATGTAACCTCTGTAGTTCATACTTGCTCATAAATTAATTATTCAATTCCAATGAAATAGTCCTTAGCTTTTGAACTTCTTGGCAAGACGTATGTGTATTCCCATACAAGCACCACAATTAAATATTCACTATGTTATTAATAATTGATATTAAAGACTATCTCATTCAATATTCTCTATCTTTAAGATTTCGCTAAAAATATATCCCACAACTCTTGAACATCCATTAAGTGTCAACGAGATGTAAATCATTACATTTATACATCTTATACAGCATTAACCAAACATTTTTTTGGATTAATCAATATTATTCTATATTATTTGATAAGTAATGCCATTTTTTTCTCTTCTATGGAGATATTTCTTAAAACAAGCATTTTGAATAACACAACATTCAAAATGAAACTGAATTTGATAGCCCCTTAATATTCTTAGCATTTTACTCATCTTCCAAGCATGTAACAACTAAAAAAAAGAGAAAATACAAATAGCTGCAAGTTAACTCCTTAAGTATACAAACAATGAAGGTGGATCGAGAAAATACTAGAAGTGTGAAAACCCTCAGGCATAGTGAACTCTCGGTACAAACAATGAAGGTGGATCGAGAAAATACTAGAAAAGTGTGAAAACCCTCAGGCATAGTGAACTACATAAAGGTGCTTTTGGTGTAATAGTTGAATTTATTTCATGAACAACATAGTTTAGTATGCACAAGCTAGAGCACTCTTAGAATGGTTGGCCTATATGGAATTTGTGCAAAGTAAACAAAACAATTAGACTAATCAAGTTTACGCAAACAATATCTCAATACATGAAAGTCCAGAAATTGTATCAAATCAATCCACCTATGAAAAGATGGGAACCAAATGTCATGCAGGACAAAGCATCACATCATATAAATCACCTTTTGAATCTATACAATCTAGAAGCCACTTCTTAAACATATAAGGGGAAAACCTCCAAAATCCCTTATCCTCAATGGATATTTCTAGGCTACATGAAAAGGCATTGAGGAGAAAACTGATTCCTTAAAGAGAAGTCTATGGTGAGATCCCTAAAGCATAATCAAAGGGAACTCTTAAACATCAAGGAGTCCTTTAGTGTGATGGTTTATGTGCTCATGCTACAGCACTACTAAAATGAGTGATCTCCTAAGAAATTGTACCAATAGGGCAAAATCATGAAACCACTTAAATATCATACAAGATGAAAGTTCGGGCAATTACAAAAAGCTCAGAATTTCAAATTTTGTATTGAAAAGATGAACGAGCTTAAAGAGATTAAAAGGCATAGGAAAAAAAAATATTAAACAAAAAACTGCATACCAATCTCTGCAATTTCCTCAAGTTTGGGTCTCTTCTCAAGGGTCCATATCCAAGGAAGCTTGGCAACTTTCTCTTAAGAAACTTAATGACATGAAATAAAACATATCCACATAAGCTGCTTCTAATTATAAACCAAAAATACCAGTTGAAATTATCTCTCTTCCTAGCTCTGTAATTCAATTCTGCCTCAGACTGCCATTTCAAGAACCAAGTAGATTCAACAGCATGATATACTTCCTCCGGCCATGCCAAACCTAAGATCATTCTCACCTAGAAAATATAGTAGATTCAACAAGCTGACGTATAGTCACATTCATGATGAGCAACTAGATGATACGAAACAAAATAATTCAAATTTCATGAGATTCGTACAGGCTTAGGAATGATGAACTCCATAATGGGGAAAATTAATGTAACCATCAAATCATCAGTGATATTTTTTACTCCAGAGAAAACTGGTTTCTTCACAAAAGATATAAAAGCACAGTTCCAGAATCCAGTCAATGCTTGAGATAGCATTGTCCTAATCAAGAAAAACTGTTCACGTAGACCAAGATCCGAGAATGGAATCCACATCAAGTGAACAGCCGTTGGAATGCCCGACGAAATCATCCTGGTGTAGAGACCATCAAATCCGCCAAAGTCCTCGAAAAGTAGGTCAAACTCCTACATGACATCAAAACTCCAAAAAATAGGTAGCTAACCACAATGGAGAGAATTTCAACTAAAAAATATCAATTTTGAATTAAATTAAATTGAAAAAATCTATAATAAAAAACAAAGAATGAAACCAACCTTAATATCAACAAAATATTCCTTATCATCTCCCTTAAGTGAAATATACATAACAGCCCAGTCGTGTCTAATACGAGCATTTTCTATTAGTTTCTTCGAAACTGCATATGGAACAGCCACAGGATCCATTTCCCACCTTTTTCTCTTATCATTGTACCATGTTTTAGCTACCAATCTCTCCCGGTCTAAGAGAATTCGTTCCTGCAATGTCCGTGCAGCAAATTACAAAAAATTGTAAATTGTAAATTTCACCTATAAACCAAATCATAGAATAAGATGTTTTTCAACAGAATTAATAGTTGTATTAATGTGAAATACAAAACCAAAACATTTTTAAGAGAATGAAGATAAGAAAAATAGTAAAATGGACTTGCAAGAAGTTGCAGACCCACAAGGCAAAATTAAAAAAGGCTCATGCATAAAGCACTTAAGTACCATGGGATTAACAGGTAGAAATTCATTTAAAGACTTTCTTGATGACCTAAATTTAGCATTGGACGTCTGTTTCCAAAATTACACAGGTTGTAGTCAGCAAACTAAATTGTAGCAAGCAGCAACATATTTTTATAAGCCATTTACATACATACCACTCAATTCTTATATATTTGCATATGAAATGCCTAACTTGAATTTTTATATTTATACCACCTAAACCTTTCATATCACATAAAAATTACCACCATTTTAAGTTTTAAAAATTGAAATACACCATTTCCTGCATATGGAAGGTGGCACATATGTAAAAATTGAAGTTTAGGTGTTAGGTGTGTAAATACATAGGAATTGAGTGGTATGTATGTAAATCTTCCTATTTTTTCATATCATGTTAGTCTTGCTACTCTTAGTTTCTATGAGTAATGGTTTCCATCCAAATTTGGAAAAACAAAAATTATAAAGTGTACCCTTCTTCGAGCTATGTATTGTTGTCCTTCGTCCATGTTCTCAAGCAACTGCTTTTTCAAGTTAGCTTTGGCTTCATCGCGCCATTTCTTCCATCCATGATACAAATGAACACGAACAGATTTCGGGACAACAATATCCTTAGTACCAAACATCCACTTCAATTCAACTTCAGGAAAGCCCTTTAGAACTTCTGTTTCTGGTGTTTTTAAGAGAAAACGCTTTTCATCACCATATTTTTTTAGCTCTTTCCTTATCTGAGCTTCCAGATTTCTTTGCAATTGTTGTGATTCCTTAAGGACTTGTTGAATGTTTCGAGCAAAACCTTTTGCGCTGCTATCTACCAATATTTCAGGATCTTCAGCTTCCAAAACCTTAGGGAGTAGCAATTGTTCCCAATATTCCTTTTGAGCTGTTTCTAAGTCTTTCTGAATGTCCTTCCCAGAAAGCTGAATAGAAGGGTTCCACTGTTGACTGAAATAACAAAGTAATTAACATAAAAAGTAAAATAGAGTACAAAATAGAAGTGCTAAACTCATTTTAAGAAATAAATCCAGCCAGCTGGACAGATTGAACAATGGTATGTGCTATTTTTTATTTGACAAAATGATTAAGAAGTGACTATCGTTGAACTGAACTGAATTGAAAAAATAACCAAAAAAAATTTAAATACATTTAGGAAGGCTTCAATTTAAAACCGGAGGATCAATATGCAAGAATCAACCAACATTGTTCAACAACACCTTTTAAAATTTAAAAAAGAGTTTTTGAAATGTTTTGTCATGACATAATAGCATTTTAAGGAGAACCCAAAATTAGTTGAATAATCTTGTAATGAGATGGCCTGTTAGATCCAAATCATAAAAAAAGATGCAAGTTTCTCAAAGCCATGTATGGATATGATCCATATTATGTATCGATATGATACCAATGTAAGATTTTTAATCAACAAAATGAACAGACAATAATGCATCGTAATTATACCTTACGCGTGCAACCTCCATCATCCGACGGCCAAAGCTCCGCACCAAAACCTCACTCTCCTTCTCAATGAAAGAAAGCTCTCTAACAGCTATGCTGTATGTCAAAGTCTCCCTCCTCATCATCCTATCCTCAATCTCCTCAACTTTCACCAACAGATCATTATATTCCTTCTCCAAATCACCAATCTTCCTCTCCAACTCCTCCGCTCTCCCCTTCATCTCCTGCTCATTTTCAAAGCTCTCCGATAGCATGTCCCTCTCGTTCATTGCCGCCCTTGCCAAAGCAAGCACCTCCTCGGACCTCTTAGTCAATTCCCCAATGACACTCTTCAGCTCCTTCAGTTCAGCATTCAAATTTCCAATCACCTCATCCTGAATCTTTTTCCGACTTGTCTTAACCTCCTTAAGAGCCTTCTTAACACCATCCATATCACCCTTCCCAGACTTCGCATCTTCCATTCTTCTCAAAAGGACTGAAACAACGGATAACAATCTTCGGGTATAGCCGGAGAATTCGTGGCCCGTCGTGGTCTCATCCTTCTTGGCCTTCTCGGACACGGTTGTCGCAGCAATGGCAGGGAGAAGGCGAGCAGCTGGGAGAGAAAGGAGTGATACTGCTGCCACAAAGATCGCAAGGACAACTGTTTTGCAGGCGCCCTCGAGAACAGAGATGCCAATGTTGGTTGGGGTTTTAGGAGGTTGGAGACTACGAAAAAGGGAGGAAAAGAGGGAAATACGGGGAAAGTGTAACGGTCTAGGAGGCGTTGCTGCTGCGGCGTGAATGAGAAGGCGGCGCCGACGGCCGGGGGGGAGGACGAAGGAGTGGGGTGATGGATGTAAAATGGGTAAAAGTTGCAGGGACGAAAGCGAGTTGGAGATAAGAAGTGATTCCATGGATTACAAAGTTATGGGATGTAGTGTTACAGTTACATTCGAGATTGAGCGCCGGAGGAGCGGAGGGGAAGTGGAAGGATGGGCTCCTCACTCGGAGCTCTGTTGGAAGAAACCAGGGATGGCGGGGTTTAGATAGGTTTTCTTCATAAAAGTGGTTTTAATGACCTTTAGATTTTTTTTTTTGGGTTTTTCCTGCACTTGAATTAAATTTTGATTTTATAAATCTTATAACATTTAAAGTTTTTCAAATAGATCAATTATTTAATTTTTTTAAGTAATGTTTGAAAGTTTATTTTAAAATAACGGCAACGGACTCAACAATCGGCATAGTAACAGGTTTAGGTGGTCGTGGCGACCCAATTCCAACCACACGAAGTTCAGGCTCTCCTGCCTTTGGTCAGAGAGGTCAGTCAGGTGGCAGTTCAACTACTTGTTGGCAAATGGCAAGAATCTCCCCATGTTTGAAATGGAGAGAATAATTCTTTCTATGTCACCAACTTTGATCGCAAGATTGTTGAATGCATCGGTAACTCCAATTCCTACTTCTGTCATCGACCACAAAATTTCTCTTTTATCTTCACTGATGATGCTCCGGCTGGACCACAAAAGGTGTTGATCACCTAGCTTTTTCTAAAGAATGATTATAACTTTCTATAAATTTTTTAAACTTTTAATTGCCACCAAGATCCACTTTATATTTAATCATGGCTGAACATCCACACCTTGTATTTAATTTATGAAATTTAACTGTTCTATTATGTTTGATCCCTCTTTTGAAACCAGATTTAACGCACAAAAATACTTTTTGTTTTATATTTCTGAAATTTGGCCAATAACTGACGTGATCCTTCCTCGCACTAAACCCTATGTCCTATGCACAACTATAATACAAATCATTAGCCTCATTTTACTACGAACAATGATAGCAAGTAGTTTGTCTGCATTATGTTCACCATGAAAATGACTTACATTATTCTGGCATATGTGCATATTTTGCACATATGATATTCAATACTACATGCAAAGTAAACTCATCATTATTCTTAAAAGCTCCACACTAAACATAATAAAAAATTATCTCAACCATCTGACTTAAGTAAATGCAAGGGTTTTCTTCAAAAACTATGGATTACATTTCTATTTAAGTTACCTTATGACTAAATAAATCTTCCCAAAACATAATTAAGAGATTACAGATATATAAGTAAGTCAAAATATTGTAAATATATCATAACAGTTTTAAATAAACGTAACCTGCAATAGCATCAAACTCTTATTAGTAAACCTGTTTAGGATTGTTAATTCTAAGTTTCTCATAAAAAGGGAGACAATACACGAGTGCAAAATTGAACATGGTTTGCCTAAAATCAAAATTTCACTTAATAAACTTAACCTTAAATATCATAAATTAATGATTTCACCATTCCTTTTTAGTAGATTAAGATTTTTTTTTCAAAATTCCAGCTATACACATCTATAAATAAGTTCAACCATTACAAAAACACCATAATATTTATAAAAGAAACGTAAGCCAGAACAACGTATAGCGGTGGTTTCAACTTTTAAAGTTTATTCATTCTTACTTTCACTTCATTATTAATACAATACACATGTGCTTTTTTGAGCATAGATTGACTAAAAATAAAATTTTACAGATCACATATAATCTTAAATATAATAAAATACTAATTCACCTTTCGGTTCAAGCAAATATAAGATTTTTCTTCAGAGTTTGATCATACACATCTATAATTAGGTGCAAAGATTGTGAAGAATGTTAACATGTCCAAGGAAATGTAACCTAAAAAAACATAAACACTGATTTACTCGTTTTATGATTGTCAATTCTAAGTTTACCTTAAAAAATGAGGCAATGCACAAGTGCTTTCTTGAACAATAATTGCCAACGATAAAATTTTTCTTATAAGAACTTACCTAAAAAATAAAAAATGTTTATTCAGCTTTTGTTTCAAGTTAACACATCAGAGAAGTTGTAAAATCTTCTGAATAAAGGTATATTAACACATTATACAAAATGTGTTAAGCTTATGTAATAGATAAATACCTGATTTTTTTAATGACGAGTATGAATGACTTGACATATTTTCATAAGTTTGCATTAAATAAAAATTTTGCCCAAACAAACACAACCAACTTAAAAAACATAAAACATTTACTCAGTTGTCCATCGAAAATTATTATAATAGCTCTGGGGTGATTTCCAGCAATGCTTTCCAAATTGAAGAGTAATTACTACAATGTTTAAATTTAAGATATCACGGGTATTCTGTTTGCTATCCATCGTCGCAGATCTTCTTCGTCTTCAAGCTTCTTTCTAAAATTGTTTATTTTCAAAATTTCTCTTCAGAGTTCTAAAATTAATTTTTTATTCCAGCTCCTACAACCCATTTTTCCTGTCTGGACATGCATGGTAAATATTAAAAACAATGAGTAATAATTTCTTAGTCCAGGTTCGAGTCATAATTTTGATTTCTTCTTTCTAATTTTTTAGGGGTAAGGGGAGTCCGATCATATGTCAAGTTACTATAGGAGTCCAGACGTAATTTAACGTCCAGACGATGGACATAATATTTTTTTCATTCATATAAGCCCTCCTTCTAAGACTTCATCATTTATAAGATCACTGCATCATCTCATTTAAAGTCTCTTTCAATCTCCTCTCCTTAATATAGAAAATAAGAAAATGAAGTTGGGGACAAAAAATAGAGAACATAGAGAGAGAGAGAGAGAGAGAGAGATAAATTAATATGATACAAATAAAAAAGATAAGGAGAATTTCCATAGAAAGAAATTTGTAAGATTAGTTGAAAATGGGGAAGAATTAGACTAATTCAACCCAAACAAACTCACAAAAAAGCCTATGAAAAGTCTCCCTATATAACCATATAATCAAATTTATTTTTCTTATTGATAGTTTATTGCTCCCAAGGAAATGTGTTTTTTTTGGTTAATCACATCGAGGGATACCCATGAATACTTTTTATTAAAGAAACTATGCATGGATTCTAGCATATTATAATATAGCATATCAAAGAATTTTATTATCATTTTAGTATGGGCTATTGCATATTTTGAGGCTAAATTGGGCCATAGGGTAAAGATTGAATCACCATATATATAAGGTGTGAGACATGAGTTAATAGCTTTGAGTTCTCTCCACATCGTCTCAATTCTTATGCTCCATAGGGATTCATGCTTATATCTTAGTTTCAGTACAAACTTTACCTAAACTCTTAAACATTCAAACTGAAACCTACAAATAAATGTTACTGCTAACAAATAAAAAAATAGAATACAACATATAATGAATTATGTTTGGCATGAGAGGTAAGTAGAATGCCTATTAAAAGGTCATATTATTTTACTTACTTACGCCCCCTTCTATGTGGATATAAATCCCTGCAAAAAATAGTATGTAAACCTAATGTAAAAAAAAAAAAATCCTAATTATACCATCCTATATACTAAACAAACATATGTGATTGTTCATATGACAACACCTAGTATGTGCAGAGTAATTTGACTGAAGAATCTACACATAAAATTTTAACAAGACCACTAAATTGGATCTATTTAAATTTTAACATGTCAACTTAATCTAATATTTTTAAAATAATTTTTTGAAAAATATATATAGATAATTTTTTCTAATAAATTTAAATTAAACTTTCAAAGAACAAAAAGGGTTGACATTATCTATGATATAAATATTTAAAATGATTTATTCTAGGCTACACATTTTTAGCACAATCATATAGAATTTGGTTATAATATGTTGACTTTCATTGTTCAACAAGTATACCCACATCTAAAGATGATAAATATACCATAGCCACGGGTCAAAACTTAAGTCTACAAGAGTCCCGCTGTAAGGTGCCTACCCTCATAACCTATACATACATGTTAATGATATGAAAAAACTATCTAAGCAAATATAGTTCATTTATATGATAGAAATACAAGAGTATAAAATACCTTAGTGCTTCATGTGGTATATGCACACCTGAAAGCTAAGGATGACATCAAGGTGTTGAAAATATGGCTTAAACACTCCAAGGTCATGTGGATATAAGTATACAATTTCGATGATAAAATTAACGTATAAATTATGAGCAAGCGTGTTTTTTCTCAATAATAATATTAGATGCTTGAGATATGATCTACAATGCCTGATTATGTCAAACATGAAATGATAGACCATATTCTCTAGACAACTAGATGAAATTGTTGGCCTCATTTTTAATGAGATCTAATTCTCTTTTTTAGAGCCTAAAATCTAGCCATAGGATTTTCTTGTTGACTATCTTGGAGTATTGATGATGGAACCCACTCACATAGACTCTTCTTGTGAAGTCCCACATGGGTGGTCACAAACCCTCATTTGTCACTTAAGATGGCTAAAACCAACATGTGAAGACTCAAGAATGAGTTGTCATCGAATCAATTGACATTAGAGCAACCCTGGGTGGCTTAGTCTTGCACACACACACTTGAACTCACCACAAGTTCCCTAACAAATCCAGAACCATTAATTTACCCAAATCAATCCATCTCCTCCTTGAGGCCCACAACCACTCTTTAACTCTTTTGAAAACTCATGTGGGTGGTCCTAAGTCTTAACCCTTGGTTAGGATGACTAAGACCAATGTGTGGGGGCTTCAAGATGAATTCTCATAAGGCTTATATGACTTTGGGAAGGTTTTCCATTGCTTGCATGGTCACCACCTAAAACCATCCAACATTATCCAAAATCACCCAAATTTCTCCAAAATAACCAAAAATTCTCCAATTTACCAAAATTCCCAAAAATACCAAAAATTGTCCAAATCCCCAATTTCACTCAAAACTTCACCAAAACCAATCCTAACCATTCAATTTAACTCAATTCACCCAAAATTCTCCAAATTTACCAAATTCCCCAAAATTCCCAAATTTACCCAAAGTGTCTAATTTTCACCAAAATTTTCAATTTACCAAATTCCCTCTACCTCCACTCAAGGCTTTTGTCGGCACTATTTTTGGTGTGGGGTTTGCCC